>NC_092096.1:65816560-65979060 GCF_045679555.1 Salvelinus alpinus | reverse complement strand
GGACCCATATCAACACAGATACAGTACGTTTGTAGGACCCATATCAACACAGATACAGTACTATTTTAGGACACATACAGTGCATTTGGAAAGTGTTCAGACCCTTTTACTTTTTCCACATTTTGTTAAGTTACAGCCTTATTCTAAAATTGATTAAATAAATCATTTTCCTCCTCAATCTACACACAATACCCCACAATGACGTTTTGCAAACGTATAAAATTAAATAAAACAAATACCTTATTTACATAAGTATTCAGACCCTGCGTTTTGCTACTCGAAATTGAGTTCAGCATTGAAGGTCCCCAAGAACACAGTGGCCTCCATCATTCTTAAATCGAAGAAGTTTGGAACCACCAAGACTCTTCCTTGAGCTGGCCTCCAGGCCAAATTGTAATTGTATTGTATTGTACAATACCTTTGTAGTACACATCTATATAGATGCAATACCTTTGTAGTACACATCTATATAGATGCAATACCTTTGTAGTACACATCTATATAGATGCAATACCTTTGTAGTACACATCTATATAGATGCAATACCTTTGTAGTACACATATCTATATATATACAATACCTTTCTAGTACACATATCTATATAGATGCAATACCTTTGTAGTACACATATCTATATAGATGCAATACCTTTGTAGTACACATATCTATATATATACAATACCTTTGCAGTACATATCTATATAGATACAATACCTTTGTAGTTAAAGAGCTTGCTGCAAAGGATATACAACTTTTAAAAAACAATGACTTGATCAGCATGAGTTTGATTTGAAGACATTAGACATCAGATGTATCTCTTTGAAAATGCAAAAGTCCTATATCGTGTTTTCCTCTAGTCAACATGTCATCTCCTATAAGGTATACCTCAGAGAGAATAGACCTACGGGCTAAGACCAGGTCAGTCAACACAGGATGATCCTTTCCTTGGTCAGGATGTGTGACTGTGACTGGGCTGTCAGTTTTAAACAGACCAGGGAACAGGACAGGGAGGCCTGATTCCATCAGTCTAACCGCCGGTGTAGGAGAGAATGAGTACATGATGACGTCACCACACTGATCTGAGAACAGTGGACTGGCCGTATGAAACTGTCAGTTATTCTCTAGTCTGATTCAAACTGATCTCAGTGCAGTGTTACGAGAGAAGCAAAAAGGTTTGAGGGAGGGGTTGCCTACTGAAGATAAGTGAGAGGCAGTGGATTGTTGAAATGAACCAAGCCCGACAGACAGCACTAGGCTACACGGAGGAGCTCAAACACTGTTGCCTATTAGATTGAGTTGGGGCAAAGGGTGAGTCATTATTATAGATGAGTAACGTGTCGTACCATTGGGGGAGGAGGAAGAGGAGGAGGTGGAGGAGGAGCCTCTTGAATATGATTGAGATGGAGATGGAAGCATAGGGTGTGGGCGTATACCAGGCCAAGGTCCTTCACTGGGATTGGATGAAATGAGATGGTGGGCCGGCTTGTGCGGAGGCAGGAAATTGTAGATGCTATACGTATTTCAGCAAATGGCAGGAGTTCATGTCAGGACATTGTTGAATTACTATTTAGATGATTAGGTGAGAAAATTAGTTTTAGCCACCACGTCCAGCATGTGTGCCTTTGTTTCTATGCATTGACCATTGAAATGATTCCCCTGTTTTTCTATATGATGAGATGTATTGGCCTGGTGACTGATGACTATGCTCATCAAATGAAATAAACCTGACAGACTTTCACTTTAGAGATAAGAGAAAAATAATGAAAGCTTTGCCAACACTTTTCCCATAGGATCTGTATCTTAACTCTCTCATGTGATCTGTCAAATGCTACAACCAACCAAATGCTACAACCAACCAAATGCTACAACCAACCAAATGCTACAACCAACCAAATGCCACAACCAAACAAATGCTACAACCAACCAAAAGTCACAACCAACCAAATGCCACAACAAACCAAATGCCACAACCAACCAAATGCTACAACCAACCAAATCCTTCAACCAACCAAATGCTACAACAAACCAAATGATACAACCAACCAAATGCCACAACCAACCAAATGCCACAACCAATCAAATGATACAACCAACCAAATGCTACAACCAACCAAATCCTTCAACCAACCAAATGCTACAACCAACCAAATGCTACAACCAACCAAATGCCACAACCAACCAAATTCCACAACCAATCAAATGATACAACCAACCAAATGCTACAACCAACCAAATGCTACAACCAACCACATGCCACAACCAATCAAATGCTACAACCAACCAAATGCTACAACCAACCAAATGCTACAACCAACCAAATGCTACAACCAACCAAATGCTTCAACCAACCAAATGCCACAACAAACCAAATGCCACAACAAACCAAATGCCACAACCAATCAAATGCCACAACAAACCAAATGCCACAACAAACCAAATGCAACAACCAACCAAATGCTACAACCAATCAAATGCCACAACCAACCAAATGCTACAACCAATCAAATGCCACAACCAACCACATGCCACAACCAACCAAATGCTACAACCAATCAAATGCCACAACCAACCAAATGCCACAACCAACCAAATGCCACAACCAATCAAATGATACAACCAACCAAATGCTACAACCAACCAAATGCTACAACCAACCAAATGCTACAACCAACCAAATGCTTCAACCAACCAAATGCCACAACCAATCAAATGCCACAACCAACCACATGCCACAACCAATCAAATGCTTCAACCAACCAAATGCCACAACCAATCAAATGCCACAACCAACCACATGCCACAACCAATCAAATGCTACAACCAACCAAATGCTACAACCAACCAAATGCTACAACCAACCAAATGCTACAACCAACCAAATGCTTCAACCAACCAAATGCCACAACCAATCAAATGCCACAACCAACCACATGCCACAACCAATCAAATGCTTCAACCAACCAAATGCCACAACCAATCAAATGCCACAACCAACCACATGCCACAACCAATCAAATGCCACAACCAACCAAATGCCACAACCAATCAAATGATACAACCAACCAAATGCTACAACCAACCAAATGCTACAACCAACCAAATGCTACAACCAACCAAATGCTTCAACCAACCAAATGCCACAACCAATCAAATGCCACAACCAACCACATGCCACAACCAATCAAATGCTTCAACCAACCAAATGCCACAACCAATCAAATGCCACAACCAACCACATGCTACAACCAACCACATGCCACAACCAACCACATGCCACAACCAATCAAATGCCACAACCAACCAAATGCCACAACCATAACTATGCTCTGGAGTTTTTCCCTTTTCCTTGTCAAGAAACTTCTGGAAGTCACCTGCGTTCACCAACTTGGGTTCAAGGAACAGGACCATGTTAACTTTGGCCTACCACTTTCGCCCTTTGTATCTTAAGATGCCAAAGTATGCTGAAAGGTTAGTTGTATCTTCTGATGAACAACAAGTCCTGTTCACCTTGTTCCTAATGAGCCTTGATCGACAGCATTGTTGTCATATTTCCAATGCGAGGCTCCCATTTCAAAACACCTTAAGCGCACAACTTCAGATCTAATTGTCATCTCCTGTGACAGGCCATGATGAATTCTGGAAGTTCACCAGAAAGCCTCTAAGGTTTTAGGCTTTCCGATTTCAGTTTTTTAATTTATTCAGGCTTTGAAAACATCAAAACTTTTTCAGCGTTGTTTTATATCCGGTGGATCATACTTAAAGTTCAGCTTTGATTTGTCCAATGATGAGACAGCGACAGTTGCGGCTCAAAAAAAAAAATCTATGTTTGTCTGGTGAAAATAGACTATGTTATAGTTACTCATACAACAACATATCCGGATAATGAGCTCCAAGAAATCCAATAGTGACATCCTGTATGATTTATATAAAGCAATAGAATATTACATAGATCGAATATAAAAACAACATAGTCTCAGAAAAGGTGGCAACATGAGGATCTTTGAAATACAGAATATGTCATACTAAAAGTTAAAAGGAAACCCCTCGTCCTTTTAAAAAAAATCATAATTGAAACAGAATGAGACAAAATGTCTCTGTGGCCAAACATGTCAGATTATCTGGTGTGATGTCACTTGATGATGACGATGATGATGATGATGAGTGTCCGATGAATAATCTTTGATTTGCCAGTGCAGTGTAGCACATGCCCATTAACCATTCTAGTGTGTGTACATCTATGTGACTGTGATCTGACAGGTACCTGCAACCACGTCAGAGATGGCCGTTCCAGCAAGCACACTGACATGCAATTATTTATCCATCGTGCTCGTCTAGTTGCCCTGGTGATAAACAATCGTATATGGTATATAACATGGTTTTTTTCTTTCAAAGTGGAGTGAAAATGCTCCAAATGCAATCTCTAAGAAATAACTAGCAGGATGACAATCATTCTTCCAGGACACACACACACACACACACACACACACACACACACACACACACACACACACACACACACACACACACACACACACACACACACACACACACACACACACACACACACACACACACACACACACACACACACACACACACACACACTCACACTCACACTCACACTCACACACACACACACACACACACTCACACACACACACACCATGCTCGAACATTTACTAATCATACAGCCTCCACGTTGGTAATGCGCTGGGAGTCGCCAAACTGTGTGACACCCACACAACGTGCTTGAGTGAATTAATATAATCTGTCACAACTAAATCAACTCAAATCAAATGTTATTGGTCAAATTCACATATTTAGCAGATGTTATTGCGGGTGTAGCGAAATGCTTGCGTTCCTAGTTCCAACAGTGCAGTATTATCTAACGATTCACAACAATACACACATCTAAAAGTAAAAGAATGGAATAATGAATTATACAAATATTAGGACGAGTAATGTCGGAGTGGCATTGACTAAAATACAGTAGAATAGAATTAAGCAACAAGGCCAGAAGAGGTGTGGTATAATGCCAATGTACCACGGCTAAGGGCTGTCCTTACGCACGACGCAAACCGTGCCTGGATACAGCCCTTAGCCGTGGTATATTGGCCATATACCACAAACCCCTGAGGTGCCTTATTGCTATTATAAACTGGTTACCAACCTAATTAGAACAGTGAAAAGAAATGTTTTGTCATACCCGTAGTATACGGTCTGATATAACACGACTGTCAGCCAATCAGCATTCAGGGCTCGAAACACCCAGTTTATAATACAGTATAAACATATGAGATGAGTAAAGCAGTACGTACACATTATTCATGTGACTAGTGTTTCATTAGTATATGTATATGCAGCAGCCCTACATATAAGGTGCAGGGTTGCGTAACCGGGTGGTAGCTGGCTAGTGATGGCTATTTAACAGTCTGATGGCTTTGAGATAGAAGCTGTTTTTCAGTCTCTCGGTCACAGCTTTGATGCACCTGTACTGACCTCATCTTCTGGATGATAGCGGGGTGAATAGGCCGTGGCTCGGGTGGTTGATGTCCTTGATGATATTTTTGGCCTTGCTGTGAGATCGGGTGTTGTAGGTGTCCTGGAGGGCAGGCAGTGTGCCCCCGGTGATGAGTTGGGCAGACCGCACCACCCTCTGGAGAGCCTTACGGTTGCGGGCGGTGCAGTTGCCGTACCAGGCGGTGACACAGCCCGACAGAATGCTCTCAATTCTGCATCTGTAAAAGGTATTGAGGTTCTTACGGGCCTAGACAATTTTTTTTGCCTCCAGAGGTTGAAGAGGCGCTGTTAGGCCTTCTTCACCCCACTGTCTGTGTGGATGGACCATTTCACATCGTCAGTGATGTATAAGTTGAGGAACTTGAAGCTTTCCACCTTCTCTACTGACGTACCTTCGATGTGGATATGGGCGTGCTCCGGAAGTCCACGATCAGGTCTTTTGTTTTATTGAGGGAGAGGTTATTTTCCTGCCACCACTCCACCAGGGCCCTCACCTCATCCTTGTAGGTTGTCTCGTCATAGTTGGTAAACAGGCCTGGTACTGTTGTGTCATCTGCAAACTTGATGATTTGAGTTGGAAGTTTGCGTGGCCATGCAGTCATGAGTGAACAGGGAGTACAGGAGGGGGCTGAGTACGGACCCTTGTGGGGCCCCTGTCTTGAGGATCAACGAAGAGGGGGGGGGGCGTGAGGAAGTCCAGGACCCAGTTGCACAGGGCAGGGTTCAGTCCCAGGGCCCTGAGCTTAATGATGAGCTTGGAGGGTACTATGGTGTTGAAGTAGGAGCTATAGTCAATGAACAGCATTCGGACGTAGGTATTCCTCTTGTCTAGATGGGATAGGGCAGTGTGCAGTGCGATGGCGATTGCACTGTTTGTAGATCTTTTGGGGCCATAAGGAAATTGAAGCGGGTCTAGGGTGTCAGGTAAGGTGGAGGTGATATGATCATTAACCATCCTCTCAAAACACGTCATGCAACACCATCATTAAGTTTGCCGATGACACAAAAGTGGTTTGCCTGATCACCGACAACGATGAGACAGCCTACAGGGAGGTCAGAGACCTAGCAGTGTGGTGCCAGGATAACAACCTCTCCCTCAACGTGATCAAGACAGAGGAGATGATTGTGGACTACGGGAAAAGGAGGACCGAGCACACCCCCACTCTCATCAACGGGGCTGTAGTGGAGCAGATTGAGAGCTTCAAGTTCCTTAGTGTCCACATCACCAACAAACTATCATGGTCCAAACACAACAAGACAGTCGTGAAGAGGGCACAGCAACATCTATTCCCCATCAGGAGACTGAAAATATTTGGCATGGGTCCTCAAATCCTCCAGAAGTTATTCAGCTGCACCATCGAGAGCATCCAGACAGGTTGCAGCACTGCCTGATATGGCAACTGCTCTGCCTCCAACCGCAAGGCCCTACTGAAGGTAGTGCGTACGGCCCAGTACATCACTGGGGTCAAGCTTCCTGCCATCCATGACCTCTATACCAGGCGGCCTCAGAGGAAGGCCCTAAAAAATGCCAAAGAATCCAGCCACCCTAGTCATAGACTGTTCTCTCTGCTACTGCACGGCAAGTGGTTCCGGAGCACCAAGTCTAGGTCTCCCTGTGCATATATACCCTCTCCCCACCATTCCACAACTCTTTTCAGATACCTAGCTACATCCCTCCCTCCCTGCGTCCCAACCACATGCTTCTTACACCCCCACGTAACCCCCCCAAGCCACACCCTGTCTGCCTCGACCCCCCACATATACACCCCAATTTAATCTGTCACAGCACACTACACACACACCACCTACACACACGCTCACACACACATTTCTGAGAATGTGAGTGACAAGCGTAACTCTGTCCATCAAACTGCAACATGTTTCTACTGATTGCCATCAAGTAGGAAGTGAAAAAAAAGTTTCCCCAACTAAACTCACACCGATGTGGAAAGAGAGAAAAAAATAAATAGATTAATCAACGGAAGGAAGAGGGGGGGAAGAGGGGGGGGAAGAGGGAGAGACACGAAAAAGAGAAGTCCCTGTGAGTTTTGTAAATGAAAGTTGGAGAAAAAAAAGAGCAAAAACAGCCTAACTCAACTAAGGTGTCACCTAGTATGAGCCTTTGAGAAAGTGGGAATTTTTCTCTTCACGAGAAAATTACATTTATGTGATTAGAAGTAATACAATTGTATTTTTACTTCTCTTTTTGATCATATTCATTAGTGACCATTAGTGTGGGAACAAGGTGTTCATAAGTTATGGGTAATGATTACTTCCTTGGAACCTAATCCTATCAATTATATTATTGTTCACATGTGGGCACAGCATATTCTAGATATAATGAGTGGGACTCAGATCATCATTCTGAAGTGCAGCGATCTCCAACTTTGAGGTAAAGCTTTTTCAAAATGAGCATGCATTATATAATATCTGACAAATCCACTCTTTTAATAGCTCTGGATACCAGAGAATTTGTATGAAGTATATCATAGAAAGGCCACGTGTTGAACTGAAGACAAGAGTCCTAGTTATTAGCATATTTTGTTCTCGATAAGCAGAAGAAAAGAGGTTGAAGGTGAGATTAGCGGTGGATGAGTGTCTATGAGGCCTAGATACAGTATTTCTAAGCTCCGTATCCAGGCTTGTCTGGGTGGTTTGGTGACACAGCCATATACTCATTACTGTGTTGGTGGTGTTACCCTCACACAATCGTCTCGGTGACTTGCCTGTCACCGCTAGAAAGCACAGGCATGCATACTGCTAATGAGTGTCTGGGAAATATAGCATAGCTATAGCACAAATCAGGAAGTGTCAAAAAGTATTCGAATTCCGGTATGTAGGTAAGCAGTAGAGAAGTTGTGTGTTAAATTATTGACTGTTTACAATGTTTACTTTGACTTATTATTAATTATTATGAGTTTATTTTGTTGAAATGTCAAGGGTATGAATTACAAAATAAAACGATTTAAATATAGAGTGTATCCCTCTTAGTCACAACAACATCAAAACAATAACCGTTAGTTTAATTGAATATAATGACACTCTAACTGTCACGACTTACGCCGAAGTCGGCCCCTCTCCTTGTTCGGGCGGCGTTCGGCGGTCGACGTCACCGATCTTCTAGCTATCACTGACCCATTTTTCATTTTCCATTGGTTTTGTCTTGTCTTCCATCACACCTGGTTCCAATCCCATCAATTACATGTTGTGTATTTACCCCTCTGTTTCCCCTCATGTCCTTGTCGGTGATTGTTCGTTGTATGTATTGGTGGTTTGTATGTTCTGGTGTGCGACGGGTTTTGTACCCACTTTCTTTATTTTGTTTATGTTGGTTTTCGGAGTTTGTGAGCATTTATTAAAATACTCCGTTTATACCAAGTTCGTTCTCCTGCGCCTGACTTCCCTGCCACCAGCACGCACCCCATTACACTAACATAGCTGTTATACTTATACCCCATTACACTAACATAGCTGTTATACTTATACCCCATTACACTAACATAGCTGTTATACTTATACCCCATTACACTAACATAGCTGTTATACTTATACCCCATTACACTAACATAGCTGTTATACTTATACCCCATTACACTAACATAGCTGTTATACTTATACCCCATTACACTAACATAGCTGTTATACTTATACCCCATTACACTAACATAGCTGTTATACTTATACCCCATTACACTAACATAGCTGTTATACTTATACCCCATTACACTAACATAGCTGTTATACTTATACCCCATTACACTAACATAGCTGTTATACTTATACCCCATTACACTAACATAGCTGTTATACTTATACCCCATTACACTAACATAGCTGTTATACTTATACCCCATTACACTAACATAGCTGTTATACTTATACCCCATTACACTAACATAGCTGTTATACTTATACCCCATTACACTAACATAGCTGTTATACTTATACCCCATTACACTAACATAGCTGTTATACTTATACCCCATTACACTAACATAGCTGTTATACTTATACCCCATTACACTAACATAGCTGTTATACTTATACCCCATTACACTAACATAGCTGTTATACTTATACCCCATTACACTAACATAGCTGTTATACTTATACCCCATTACACTAACATAGCTGTTATACTTATACCCCATTACACTAACATAGCTGTTATACTTATACCCCATTACACTAACATAGCTGTTATACTTACACCCCATTACACTAACATAGCTGTTATACTTACACCCCATTACACTAACATAGCTGTTATACTTATACCCCATTACACTAACATAGCTGTTATACTTATACCCCATTACACTAACATAGCTGTTATACTTATACCCCATTACACTAACATAGCTGTTATACTTATACCCCATTACACTAACATAGCTGTTATACTTACACCCCATTACACTAACATAGCTGTTATACTTATACCCCATTACACTAACATAGCTGTTATACTTATACCCCATTACACTAACATAGCTGTTATACTTATACCCCATTACACTAACATAGCTGTTATACTTATACCCCATTACACTAACATAGCTGTTATACTTATACCCCATTACACTAACATAGCTGTTATACTTATACCCCATTACACTAACATAGCTGTTATACTTATACCCCATTACACTAACATAGCTGTTATACTTACACCCCATTACACTAACATAGCTGTTATACTTATACCCCATTACACTAACATAGCTGTTATACTTATACCCCATTACACTAACATAGCTGTTATACTTATACCCCATTACACTAACATAGCTGTTATACTTACACCCCATTACACTAACATAGCTGTTATACTTACACCCCATTACACTAACATAGCTGTTATACTTACACCCCATTACACTAACATAGCTGTTATACCTACACCCCATTACACTAACATAGCTGTTATACTTACACCCCATTACACTAACATAGCTGTTATACTTATACCCCATTACACTAACATAGCTGTTATACTTATACCCCATTACACTAACATAGCTGTTATACTTATACCCCATTACACTAACATAGCTGTTATACTTATACCCCATTACACTAACATAGCTGTTATACTTATACCCCATTACACTAACATAGCTGTTATACTTACACCCCATTACACTAACATAGCTGTTATACTTATACCCCATTACACTAACATAGCTGTTATACTTATACCCCATTACACTAACATAGCTGTTATACTTACACCCCATTACACTAACATAGCTGTTATACTTATACCCCATTACACTAACATAGCTGTTATACTTATACCCCATTACACTAACATAGCTGTTATACTTACACCCCATTACACTAACATAGCTGTTATACTTATACCCCATTACACTAACATAGCTGTTATACTTATACCCCATTACACTAACATAGCTGTTATACTTATATCCGTTGGACTAGCAGCCTAAATTCCCTTCAAGATCTCTAAAAGATGTAGAAATGACTTCAATGTTAATATCTGACAATAATTCATTTGAAAGAAAATAACTGCTGTTATTCTAAAATTGATTATTTCCAACAGTCATGATGTAGAACACAAGACAACTGTATTTAGCAGATCGTAACACTTTTAGATGGGATCGAATTAGATGGATGGTAGTGTAGTGGGTATTTCAGGGAGAGACAGCATTTCATCAGAATCTAACAGAAGTCCAATACAATTTGGAAAAAGCCCAAAAGAGAACCCAGCCAAATTAAATGTATGAGAAAGACTTTAAAGGCTTAGCTACACAACCTGGGCATAGCTACACAACCTGGGCATAACTACACAATCTGGGCATAGCTACACAACCTGGGCATAGCTACACAACCTGGGCATAGCTACATAACCTGGGCATAGCTACATAACCTGTGCATAGCTACATAACCTGTGCATAGCTACACAACCTGGGCATAGCTAAATAACCTGGACATAGCTACATAACCTGGGCATAGCTACACAACCTGGACATAGCTACATAACCTGGGCATAGCTACACAACCTGGGCATAGCTACACAACCTGGACATAGCTACATAACCTGGGCATAGCTACACAACCTGGACATAGCTACATAACCTGGGCATAGCTACACAACCTGGGCATAGCTACATAACCTGGGCATAGCTACACAACCTGGGCATAGCTACATAACCTGGGCATAGCTACATAACCTGGGCATAGCTACACAACCTGGGCATAGCTACACAACCTGGGCATAGCTACAAAACCTGGGCATAGCTACATAACCTGGGCATAGCTACATAACCTGGGCATAGCTACATAACCTGGGCATAGCTAAACAATCTGGGAATAGCTACATAACCTGGGCATAGCTACATAACCTGGGCATAGCTACACAACCTGGGCATAGCTACATAACCTGGGCATAGCTACATAACCTGGGCATAGCTACATAACCTGGACATAGCTACACAACCTGGACATAGCTACACAACCTGGACATAGCTACACAACCTGGACATGGCTACATAACCTGGGCATAGCTACATAACCTGGGCATAGCTACATAACCTGGACATAGCTACACAACCTGGACATAGCTACACAACCTGGACATGGCTACATAACCTGGGCATAGCTACATAACCTGGGCATAGCTACATAACCTGGGCATAGCTACATAACCTGGGCTTAGCTACATAACCTGGGCATAGCTACATCACCTGGGCATAGCTACACAACCTGGGCATAGCTATACAACCTGGGCATAGCTACATAACCTGGGCATAGCTACATAACCTGGGCATAGCTACATAACCTGGGCATAGCTACACTCTATGCTCTTGGAAATCCTATTGGTGATGTTACAGTAAATACATTATTTTAATAAATAATTCCTGCTCATTAACCTTTTGAGATCAAATGAAAAGTTTATTTTCAAAACGTTATATCCCCCCCAAAAAAATCACAATTGTGTTATTTCTCGGGTTGCAAAGACACCGGTTATTTACCAAAGTGACTTGAATCTTCAGTAATTTAGGTAATTAAGAGAAAATATATGGCAATCTATAGTTTGTAAGTCGCTCTGGATAAGAGCGTCTGCTAAATGACTTAAATGTAAATGTAAATGTATAGTAACTTTGATAATTTACACTTGAATAACTATAAAATATATATTTTAAAAAATATATAAAAAATATATTAAATATATTAATATTCATTCATTATATGTGTCCATATTTTCAATGAGTTTCTATTAGATAAACCATATTGTTAACAAAAATTGCCTAATTCATAAAAAAAAGCATCTAATCAACAATGGCATTATTTTCTTTTACCTCCTCAATTCTTTCAACTATTGATTTTTCTCACATCTGCAACAAGTTTGAAGCCAAAGCATTGAAAATAATGACATAGTAAAATAAATAAAAGCTTGTAAAAATATATATCAATTATATTTCATACTGAAACCCTCCTAGTAAACATCAATGGTATTCAATAAGTCTATGATTTATATTTAGGATAATGTTTTACAACCTTGATATTCTATTTAAAAGCCAGAAATCTATTTTATTAGATGTGTTGATGTGCTGTATAGTTGGTACTGTATGTTTAGTATGTGTAAATAAGTGTTGTAGCTGTTGGAGGCAATGTAGTCATGTGGTCCCAACCTTCATGAATAACAAAATGGATAATCACATTGCATTGTGACATTACAAAAGGCCCTGTTAGATGCTGGAACCTCCATGCCTACATTACCGTTAGCTCAATCCATTAGAGAAATAAATGGTTGCTGTGTTGTACATGGCCAAATTAATATTCATGTGGTGTTGTGTAGGAAAGTATCCTCTCTATCTCTGTCATCCCCATCTCTTGCTCCCTACTATAGTGACTATTTTAGACATGATTTCCTGTTTATCACCCCTCCTCTCTCTCTCTCTCTCTCTCTCTCTCTCTCTCTCTCTCTCTCTCTCTCTCTCTCTCTCTCTCTCTCTCCAGCCTTCCCTATTTCTCCTTCATTCTTTCTCTCACTCATTGTGCCTCTCTCGCTACCTTATCAATGTCCCTTTTTTCTTCCTCAGCTTCCTGCTCTCCCACATTCTCTCTCTCTCCCTCTCTCCCCCACTTACCTCTACCTTGTTGTGCAAGGAAGACGAAGGCTCATTGCCGTGGTTCTGGGAGAGCCATTGGAAGCAAGCACTCAGTGACGGTAGTGAAGCGGTTAAGGGGAATTAACCAGCGGACCCTCTACTGGGACGGGGATCTTACTGCCAAACACACAAAGAGCTCTGTTTACAAGGCCATGACGGACCCCTTGATCATGGAGATGCTTCCTCCTCTAACTCTGTGATAAGCTCCATGGATGTTTTCTTATCTATCTATCTATCTATCTATCTATCTATCTATCTATCTATCTATCTATCTATCTATCTATCTATCTCTCTCTCTCTCTCTCTCTCTCTCTCTCTCTCTCTCTCTCTCTCTCTCTCTCTCTCTCTCTCTCTCTCTCTCTCTCTCTCTCTTTCTCTTTCTCTTTCTCTTTCTCTTTCTCTTTCTCTTTCTCTCTCTCTCTCTCTCTCTCTCTCTCTCTCTCTCTCTCTCTCAATTCAATTCAATTCAAGGGGCTTTATTGGCATGGGAAACATGTGTTAACATTGCCAAAGCAAGTGAGGTAGGTAATATACAAAAGTCAAATAAACAATAAAAATGAACAGTAAACATTACACATACAGAAGTTTCAAAACAATAAAGACATTACAAATGTCATATTATATATATGCAGTGTTGTAACAATGTACAAATGGTTAAAGCACACAAGTTAAAATAAATAAACATAAATATGGGTTGTATTTACAGTGGTGTTTGTTCTTCACTGGTTGCCCTTTTCTTGTGGCAACAGGTCACAAATCTTGCTGCTGTGATGGCACACTGTGGAATTTCACCCAGTAGATATGGGAGTTTATCAAAATTGGATTTGTTTTCGAATTCTTTGTGGATCTGTGTAATCTGAGGGAAATATGTCTCTCTAATATGGTCATACATTGGGCAGGAGGTTAGGAAGTGCAGCTCAGTTTCCACCTCATTTTGTGGGCAGTGTGCACATAGCCTGTCTTCTCTTGAGAGCCATGTCTGCCTACGGCGGCCTTTCTCAATAGCAAGGCTATGCTCACTGAGTCTGTACATAGTCAAAGCTTTCCTTAACTTTGGGTCAGTCACAGTGGTCAGGTATTCTGCCACTGTGTACTCTCTGTTTAGGGCCAAATAGCATTCTAGTTTGCTCTGTTTTTTTGTTAATTCTTTCCAATGTGTCAAGTAATTATCTTTTTGTTTTCTCATGATTTGGTTGGGTCTAATTGTGCTGTTGTCCTGGGGCTCTGTGGATCTCTCTCTTTCTCTTTCTCTTTCTCTTTCTCTTTCTCTTTCTCTTTCTCTTTCTCTTTCTCTTTCTCTTTCTCTTTCTCTCTCTCTCTCTCTACAATCCATGATGTGCTTTTATTAGCTCACTCTCTCTTTCTTCCGTCTGTCTCTATCTTTATCCCCCCCCTTCTCTCTCTTCCTTTATATTCCTCTCAGCCTCTCTGTCACTCTTCATCCTGCTGTCTCATCCTAAGCCTGCCAAGCAGTGCCATAATGAGTGTGACAATAGATATTCCACTAGGGTCCTCTACATTTTTCAAAGATCATCTTTGCCTCTTCTAACCAAGTAACAGCACAGAAGGATACCGCATGTTTTTGCAACCTTTGGATAAGAAAATCATTACATTAATTTGATTAATTTGGTGACATAGCATTCCCAAAGCAGGTTGATCCATCTCTTACTACAGTATGTATAAATTGGGTCTGAGTTGCTGCAAAGAAATAGCTCAGTGAGACTGAGACTTCTCCCTTGAATATTGTTGTTTGAGTGTTTTATTCAGCAATGAATGGGTTAACCGCAGTATGTTATTAATTTGTCTCCCTGTCAGGGGCGTAATTTCAAACACACAGATGTCTGTAGTTATTTTGGTAACCTCTCAGGTTGCATTAGACTACCAGGTTATTGCTTTTTTGATTTTATTTATTTGGTCTTTCTTTTCATTTCCTGCTATCACACCCCAACATTATTACACACCAAATCTACTCCCAATTCTGTGGTCTAT
Organism: Salvelinus alpinus; assembly: GCF_045679555.1. Classification (NCBI taxonomy): domain Eukaryota; kingdom Metazoa; phylum Chordata; class Actinopteri; order Salmoniformes; family Salmonidae; genus Salvelinus; species Salvelinus alpinus. Next base: position 65,963,413 of record NC_092096.1, on the reverse strand, counting down.
TGCAGTTTGTCAAAATTTGACTGATTGATCTCAAATAAATAAATATATAACTGTTTTATTGTTTATTGCTTCTTCTTCCCCGTTGTCTTGCATCACTATGGGAAACAAAAGGGTATTTTCTCCCCGTGTTGCGTTACTGCTATGATGACAGTGGCCTTTTCTCAATTGGATTTTCTAAATTTGTGCGTCCTCTCTCCTCCATCCTCTTTGGCCTTCTTTTGAAAAATGTCAAAGATAATTGAGGCGAGGCGGCGGGAAGAGGAAAAGTGCACAAGAATGCGCTTGTATGAAATGAAGACTCTCTTCCAATCGTGCGTCATCAGGCAAATTACATTTACAGTGGAATCCAAAAACACTTGTATAAAGTGATGAAAAACACATTTAGCTAGTTGTGCAATACATTTTAGAGATGAAAAGATAAAAGCATATTGTTTATTTTCTTCGAGAAAACAATAGTGGGTTTAAAGAGTATATGGCAGATTTCAAAACTCTTCCACGATGGACTCAAGTAGGATACACTTGCGCTTCCTCGCTAAAAAGGAGGCTATCGAGGAGGGGAGTCTGTCTTCCGTTTGCCTACTAATGAATTGACACTCTCCTAGACTACTCGACTACTTATCGGTTTCCGGGTCACGGAGGAGAGAGCACGAGAGCACGGAGGAGAGAGCATGGAGGAGAGAAGGCAAAGGACGGACTTTTGTCCAAATGACAAAAAATGCCTATTATGCTTTCTGGAGGTCTTCTGTTCGTGGCATTTAATTCATCCTTGAGCATTTCAAGCTCATCAATTATTCATTTGATAGATGAAAGTCATACTTGAAACAGTCCTCACTCTGACCTTCACCCATTTATTTATATGAAGTTTCGTAATGTTTAATTTGACCATGCTCAGTCGGCGGTTGCTTATTCAATATTGATGATCTCTTGAGAATACACATGGCTCTGTCCTCATGCTATACACATTTTCAAGTTTCTCTGGTTAAGTTTTGAGCAAAACAAATTACATCAATCAAAAGTCTTCCTAACCCAAAACACTGCTATCTCTCTTCTCCCCATACTGTAACTGGTGTGACTACTTACACACAGAGAGGGATTTCCTCTGATACCCACACAGACAGATAGCAGTCTTGGCAGTGGAGAGATTAAGAAGTATATAAGAACTTGGAATACAATCCAAGCCAGAGTCGATGTCTTTGGATAGAAGCGAGATAAGAGGGAGAGAGGGAGGGAGTGAAATCCGCAGGTTTAACCCTTACAAAAAAACACATGTCAAAATTGTAGTTTCACATGTGAAATATCATTTTCACATGTGAAATAACTGTTTTCACGTTGACCTTAAATTTCACTTGTAAAACCATATTTTCACAAGTATTAAATTTAGAGTTCACATGTTATCACCAACTTTTCACTTGTGATGAGAATAACATGCAGCTCAAGTAAATTGCCCTTTAAAAAAAATTCAGATGTGAAAATCTCACTTTCAAATGTGAAAAACATGTCAAATCTAATTTGCCGTTTCATATGTGAAAAAAAGTTAGATTTTAACATGAATGTGTTTTACTAGAATTTTATATACGTGATTGTTTTTCACATGTGAACATAAAATTCGGCATGCGAAATTGAAAATATAATTAGCAGTTTCACATGTAATAAAACTCCACATTTACTCCAATGTTTGTAAACATTGTGTAGCCTAAAAACATGGTTAAAACCAAAATGTGAATATCATTGATGGTCAGTCTTTGCATGCATAGCGTAGTGTATGGATTTGAGAGTGGTTGCATTTCTACAGCCACATCCCTCAGCTTTTTATCGAAACTGTGGCGGGGAAAACACTTTGGTAATGTTTCAAATAAGGATTGCCACTTTAATAGAGTAATATTGATGTTATATGATAAAATCTTCGATTGATTGAGTTACTTTTGTGGCATTAATACTATCAAGCAAACTTTTGGAGTCGAGAACAAAAATCCTAGTATTGCAAAAAAAAAATGATAACGAAAGAAAAACATAAAACCCCAATGTATTGATATAAAAACAAAATATTGCAAATAAATACTTTTTTAAGAGGGCAAATATATTGTAAAAGGAAGCAAAAAATAATCTCTCAGTCATTTTTTTAGTTATATTGAGAATAAATAATATTCCTCCCTCTTTTCTGCAATTTTCCCAATCTCTGCTTACGTTACACTGGCCTTTTCCAGTTGAATGTTTTGTAACATTCTTTCCATTGAATCCTGTATCCCAGTGCTGTGTTTCCTCTGAAGCTAAGCAGGGTCAGTCCTGGTTTGTCCCTGTTCCCCACAAATTTCACATGTGGGAAAGAACTTTTTCACATGAGGGAAAAACACGTGGAAAATGTACCTGCAGAACTTCACACGCGTTTTTCATGTGATTTTTTCACAGGAGCCGGAGGAAGGATGTGTTTTTTTTTCTTCTTCAGTGGAATAAATCTGGGGGAGTCTGGGAAAAGTACAGTTGCGGTGGCGTTGGCAGTGGCGATAAGCAGCCAAGAGATAAGCAGAATGTGTGGTCGCCTCGCATTACGCTAGCTGCTGTAGGGATTGATACGCCATTGTTGTTGCTCAGGGGTACACTACACGACAGCATTCACTCCCTCCATCCCTCCATCAATTCCTTATGTGTTTCACAGGTGTGCCATACCTATGGTATATGGATGAAAGCCTTAGATGTCATGGCAATGTGTCTGGAAGGAACAGACACTCATGGAGTATGATGTGACTGCTAGGCGCTGATCAAAGGGACCTCATGTATGTTCAACCTGACAAACCTGTTTTTGATAGACGTGCTTAGACAGGTGAATAATGCAAAGTAAAGGAAGAATTTTCAGATTTCAGAGTGCATCATCGGTACATGTGGCAGCAAATAAACACAACCTAATCCTCAAATTGTACACACACGCGCGAACACACACACACACGCACACGCACACACACAAGATCTCCTCAATGTCACCATTCCTCTAGTCAGATTATCCTTTGAGGATATTTCTGTCAACAAAAACATGAATTCCGAAAAATAGCAAATGCTTCAGAAAAATCCCTTCTTTTTTTTATATAAGGGAAGGAGAGGGAGGAATGATGTGTTTTTTTTCTTCTGTGGAGGGTCTGTACACACAAGGCTTGGAAATGATTTACTTGATTGAGCTCAGTGGTCATATGCCAGTAAAGAAGCTATCACTTACAGATGCAGATTCAAAGACCCCCTCCAAGAGGCTTGAAAGACCCCCTCCAAGAGACTATTGCGCTGGAGTGGACTGGAGGCTGACTCATGTATTTATCTCAAGGCATGTGTGTGTGTGTGTTCTGCTGAATATTTGTATCTTTGATTGTGCGGTGCGTCGTGCGTGTTTGTGTGAATATGTGTGTGTGTGTGTGTGTGTGTGTGTGTGTGTGTGTGTGTGTGTGTGTGTGTGTGTGTGTGTGTGTGTGTGTGTGTGTGTGAATGTGTGAATGTGTGAATGTGTGTGTGTGTCGGATCACACACGTTGTGTGTACGCTGTGACTACCTCCGTAGACATGCGATATCTACATTAGCAGTATTCCATCACTCGTTGTTGCCATTCATTAGCAACCGAAATGTCTCTGGAAGCACTCGTGGCATCATTACCACAAAACACTCCAATGTAAAGTAGCCCTTGTTAGCGTTAAAGAAAGACACTTTCTTCTGACCTCATATATACCCCGGGCCAGGGGAAAAGAATGCAGCCTATTTCTGATTCACCACATCTCTCTGACCATCTGTCTGTGGCGACCATTGTGCGGGCCTGACAAGTGTGTGTGTGTGTTTGTGTGTGTGTGTGTGTGTGTGTGTGTGTGTGTGTGTGTGTGTGTGTGTGTGTGTGTGTGTGTGTGTGTGTGTGTGTGTGTGTGTGTGTGTGTGTGTGTGTGTGTGTGTGTGTGTGTGTGTGTGTGTGTGTATGTTGTTGTTGTGCTGTGGAATGGATTGCGGAAATTGCGAAAGGAGACACTGAAAATTGTCTCCAGCTGTTGAAGGCTTCATTTGTGTGTATCTGAGGAATACCCATCCCGGCCATCTTTGTTCTTCTTATAGACAATTATGTGGACATGCCTTGAAATGAGTGGATTCAGCTAATATTTCACAGTGGAAATTACAAACCTCAGAAACCTTTTTAAACCTCAAATACACTAAACTTTTTATATTTCCTGCATTTCGAATTAAGACCCTACATATCTAGCAGCTTTGGAAAAGCATAATACGGATGGGGACAACAAACACTATATATACAAAAGTATGTGGATACACATTCTAATTAGTGGATTCTACTATTTCAGCCACACCCAATGCTGACAGGTGTATACAATCGAGCATACTGCCATGCAATCTCCATAGACAAAACATGGCCCATACTGAAGAGCTCAGTGACTTTTAACATGGAACCGTTATAGGATGCCACCTTTACAACAAGACAGTTCATCAAATATCTGGCCTGCTAGAGCTGCCCCCGGTCAACTGTAAGTGCTGTTATTGTGAAGTGGAAACATCTAGAAGCAACAACGGCTTAGCAGCGAAGTGGTAGGCCACACAAGCTCAGACAACAGGACCGCAAAGTGCTGAGGCGTGTACTGTCCTCGGTTGCAATACTCCCTACCAAGTTCCTGCCTCTGTAAGCAATGTCTGCAAAATAACTGTTTGTCGAGAGCTTCATGAAATGGGTTTCCATGGCCAAGCAGCCGCTCACAATCCTAAAATCACCATGCGCAATGTCAATCGTTGATTGGAGTGGTGTAAAACTCGCCACCGTTGGACTCTGGAGCAGTGGAAATGCGTTCTCTGGAGTGATGAATCACGTTCCACCATCTGGTAGTCCGACGGACAAATCTGGGTTTTTATTTTATTTCTGCCCCTATTCAGATGTCGTCTTCAAGGTTTTATATAGTGACAACAAACGCTGGACCAGATAGAAACTGCTACATATAGTGATATTAATTGATTCCTTCGGTTCTTTCATTTGTTCGTGACACACATTTTATTCCTTCCTATTTTTCCTTTCCTTTTTGCTCATTCTTTTTCCCTCATTATTTTCCCTCATTCTTTCCACTCATTCTTTTCGTTCATTTCAAGTCATTTAGAACTCGGTGAAAAATGAGGGACGGGGAGAAAATGAGGAAAGAGAGGAAAGAGAAAAGGAAGGAGAGTAACTGACAGAGCGTGAATAATAGGTTTCTTTGTTGTTTTTTTGCATGGCCTCTGAGATATCGAAGGGGTAATGAAATTAAACACGGTGTCGCCGGCGGCAACAAGGTTAGATGTGGCAATGGTGCTTATTGCTCAACAACGTTGACGACCGCCAAGGTGAGCACCTATCGCACAACCTACGTTCTGTATGATGAAAACACACTTGTTTGGGGAAGAACAAAGGAATTGAAGCCAGTTTTTGCACTAAGAAAACAATGTTGTCATTAAATGCAAACATTAAATGAGAAGAGCTTTCATTTGAGTCATTTATATCTTTAACCTTTTACGGCACTGAGCTAAATCATGGTCACACAGAGTGTTTCATGGTAGTCTTAAACAAATCTACTTTGAAACAAATATATACATCTCACAGACATAGTTACGGACTTTAAAAAAGAAGACACCCGTACCATGTCAGATATAGAGTTGAAATATATTAAAGTTTGAGTTTGCATCCCAATATTACACTTTATATACACCACAGAAGACTGGAAAATAAATAAACGATTAATTAAACATAGAAACATCAGATGTTTGGCGGGTTATAGTAACAGCATTCCACCCATGAGGCCACTAGAGAGCGATTTGGTAATTTGACAGCAGGAAATGGCTAGCATCTAGAGACCATATGGCAGATACAGTAGTATTATTACTGGTCTTCCATGAATAGGAGATAAGTACTTCTCTCACCATTAAAACCAGTACAAAACCTACATTTATATTGCAGGTTTTGACATATGTAATCAACATCTTTATGTTATTGAGAAAAAATATCATAGTTTATCGATATAATTGTGTTATAAGAAATACATATTTGGACATGTCTGTGTTGATAGGCACAACACTTGACTTATACGTAGTTGCAAGGCTGCTTAAGAGCACTGACGTTAATTAACACCACGGTTAACAGACACTAAAGGGTGTCACCTCCCCTACACAGCCACACTCGTGCTATTTAAAGATCACGACTTGTGTTCTTTCGTTTTCTAAGAAAACGAAGAAATGTTACATTTTCACCTCAAAACAAGAGTGAAGCATGTTATATATTGACCTTTATCTGACCCTAGACAGTGACCCTACCCACTCCTTGGTAGTCATAGATACACTCCCTAGATGTCCTACCGTTTAACTTCAACAGTCTACTAATTTATTGGGATATCCAAAGATAGCAACATGCTCAGCCATCCCCAAGTCTTCCCCTACTCCCAGGCCCCTCTGCCTTCACCGAGTCTTCCCCTACTCCCAGGCCCCTCTGCCTTCACCGAGTCTTCCCCTACTCCCAGGCCCCTCTGCCTTCACCGAGTCTTCCCCTACTCCCAGGCCCCTCTGCCTTCACCAAGTCTTCCCCTACTCCCAGGCCCCTCTGCCTTCACCAAGTCTTCCCCTACTCCCAGGCCCCTCTGCCTTCACCGAGTCTTCCCCTACTCCCAGGCCCCTCAGCCATCCCCGAGTCTTCCCCTACTCCCAGGCCCCTCAGCCATGCTAAAGGAATCTAATCACACATATGAGATTTGAGATCGCTGCCCAAGATTGGAACTTCCTCCAACCTCCTGAAATAAGAATATAAGTGATAGGATTTGATCCTACCGGCACGTGCCATGAATCCAAACATGAGATCCAAAGTACCTTGTGTATCTGTCAAGAAGACTCTCTTTGCCCTTGGTGGTTTCTATGCTCATATTGAATCTACTTTTTTCAGACATTTCAGGCTATATATATTGTATATAAATTGTTAAAAAACTATTTCAACTAATCAGACCCGTTGACTTTTTCGACATTTTGTTACATTACAGCCTTATTCTAAAATTGATTACATTGTTTGTTTTTTCCACACTCATCAATCTACACACAATACCCCATAATGAATACCCCATAATGAATACCCCATAATGATACCCCATAATGAATACCCCATAATGAATACCCCATAATGAATACCCCATAATGAATACCCCAAAAACTATTTTTTAGAAATGTTCGCACTTTTTGCAATTTATTACAAATATAAAACTGATACATTACATTTACATAAGTATTCAGACCCTTTACTCAGTATTGTGTTGAAGCACCTTTGGGAGCGATTAAGGCATCGAGTCTTCTTGGGTATGATGCTACAAGCTTGGCAAACCTGTATTTGGGGAGTTTCTCCCATTCTTCTCTGTAGATCCCCTCAAGCTCTGTTTGGTTGGATGGGGATAGTTGCTGCAGAGCTATTTTCACGTCTCTCCAGAGATGTTCAATCGGGTTCAAGTCCGGGCTCTCGCTGGGCCACTCAAGGACATTCAGAGACTTGTCCCGAAGCCACTCCTGCGTTGTCTTGGCTGTGTGCTTAGGGTTGTTGTCCTGTTGGAAGGTGATATTCGCCCCAGTCTGAGATTCTAAATGCTCTGGAGCAGGTTTTCATCAAGGATCTCTCTGTTCTTTGCTCCGTTAATCTTTCCTCGATCCTGACCAGTCTCCCAGTCCCTGCCGCTGAAAAACATTCCCACTGCATGATGCTGCCACCACCATGTTTCACCGTAGGGTTGGTGCCAGGTTTCCTTCAGACGTGACGCTTGGCATTCAGGCCAAAGAGTTCAATCTTGGTTTCATCAGATCAGACAATCTTGTTTCTCATGGTCTGAGAGTCTTTAGGTGCCTTTTGGCAAATTCCAAGTGGCTGTCATGTGCCTTTTACTGAGGAGTGGCTTCCGTCTGGCCTCTCTACCATAAAGGCCTGATTGGGGGAGTGCTGCAGAGATGGTTGACCTTCTGGAAGGTTCTCCCATCTCCACAGAGGAACTCTAGATCTCTGTCAGAGTGACCATTGATTCCTTGGTCACCTCCCTGATCAATACCCTTCTCCCCCGATTGCTCAGTTTGGCCGGGGGCCAGGTCAAGGAAGAGTCTTGGTGGTTTCAAACTTCTTCCATTTAAGCATGATGGAGGCCACTGTGTTCTTGGAGACCTTCAATACAGGGATCTTCTGAGGGACATTTGCAGCAGCCGGTAGCCTAGTGGTTTGAGCGCTGAGCTGACCAGGTAAAAATCTGTCATTCTTCCCCTGAACAAGGCAGTTAACCCACTGTTCCCTGGTAGCCTGTCATTATAAATAAGAATTTGTTCTTAACTGACTTGCCTAGTTGAATGAAGGTTAAATAAAAAAATGCAGCTGGAAGTTTTTGGTACCCTTCCCCAGATCTGTGTCTCGATACTATCCTGTCTCAGAGCTCTACGGACAATTCCTTTGACCTCATGGCTTGGTTTTTGCTCTGACATGCACTGTCAACTGTGGGACCTTATATAGACAGGTGTGTGCCTTTCCAAATCATGTCCAATCAATTTAATTTACTACAGGTGGACTCCAATCAAGTTGTAGAAACATCTCAAGGATAACCAAGATGCACCTGAGCTCAATTTTGAGTCTCATAGCAAAGGGTCTGAAAACGTACGTAAATAAGTAAATAAATAAGGTAATTAATTTTTGTTTTTTAATACATTTTCGAAAATAAAATGTTAACTGTTTTCATTTTTTAGACTAAGTCTGTAATGTAATAAAACGTGGGGAAAGTCAAGGGGTCTGAATACATAAGATATCAAAAGATATGGTTGACGTAGTACACAACATTATGCAACATTTTGGCTCGTGAGCACTACTTTCAAAACTACTGGCTGAAACTGTATGAAAGCTCTGGAGCATCACTTTAACAGGAGGGATGCTGGTTCTTACATAGGGGTTAACTGCTGGATACGTATTACAATCTCAAGGTTAAAATGGTTATCTGGAGTTTCTATTCCATTTTGTCTATACCTGTGAAATGAACTCCTTTCTGTGTTTTGTCGTGGAAATTCAAACCATTAAGGAGAGACTTTGTCATTTCTTCAAACAATCAACCTTTATTTAAATAAGAATTGCAATATTGTAGCTGGTCAACCCTCCACCGAGGTGGATGGCCGAGAGCTCGAATGACACAGGAAGTACAGAACCCTAATATTTTCAAGCTGTCTTATGCAAACATGTACAAAACACGTGACCTTGGTATGTCTATGTGTGTGGAGGACGAGATGAAACTGGGGTACAAGGTACAGACTATCTGGGAAAAAGGTTGTCTCATCCTGTAGCAACTGCTGGTTGTACTAGTCTACTAGTGAGGACAGTTGGTGTCAGAACAAAAGGAAATCTCTCCAGACACTGTTGCTCTCGATAAGTCGACGGTTCCCTGAATTCAGCAATCAGGCACCTTTCACTACCTGCCTAGATGATGTGGAGTTTCACACCAACACGCATTCACAAGCATGAACCTATTGCCCAGCAACAGCTTTAAACTGGATTTAACACTTTGCTCTGTTTTCAGTAGATGAAGAGGAACCGGTTCATTCTCTTATGACTAACAGGAAACCATAGGTCTCGCCTGTCAGCTCTTGGCTGTGTCCCAAGAACATCATGGGACATACTTCCCTCGTTAGGTTCTTATTCTACACACACACAACAGTAAAAACAGGCCTGTACTAATACACATACAATTCTACCTTATAAGATCCAGTTTCTTTAACAGTTTGTAGTACACAAGCATTAGTAAGGTTTAACAGAAATTGCTCTCACAGTTCGCAAGTGTACAAAGAGACAAATCAGTTCCAAATACCTATTTCAGGTACCAATCACCTCAAATTATATTATTTAAATGTGCTCGGTCCAAAATAAATGAGTGGCCCTTGGGGCGTTAACGTGTGTTGGGAATAATCAGGGGGAGAAATATAGAAAATTCAGTGCAATTAGTGAGTATACATCTGGGCTGCAGTTTCCCTGTCTAACGCAGTGACAAGGTCAGCACACAGAGACTACCAGAAGAAGAACATCCCAAACTTTTTATTGGGGAGATTTTTTTTCTTCCTTTTTTCGTTCTATTCTGAAAATAGCTTTGAACATTCCTATGGACGTCTGAATGTCCGAGAGAATAATCACTCCATTCATTTGTATGTGTGTGTGGGGGGGGGTTACCATTCATTGAGATGAATACATTTGTACAAATTACGGCTCTATAAACCAGGGACAAGTTAGTTACTTTCGGACAATGATGTGATAATAAACTAGATAAGATAGTTCTTTATTAAAAGACATTAAAAGCAGCACGTCGTCGATGAAAAAAAAAAAAAAAGTGTTTGTGTTAAAAAGCCTCATAGCATATGGTGGGAAGGATTAGTGGAAACGTTCTGTTTTGGCCCTGGGTAAAATAAATCTGTCTACCGTCGCACTGCAATGCTCCAGGCAGGTACTGTGGAGGGGGTGGCTAGTGTTGGCCTCTGTACTTCTAAGCTTTTTGAGGATCTGCTTATCCACCATGGGCTTTAGTTTGTCCTGTTTGTAACGATGGTAGATCCAGCATTCTTGATGATTTTTTTTACCGTGTTTGCGTCTTCCCTAGTGATGTTAGCCCACTCTCATAATTTCATAATTGCATTTATTTTACATTTTTAAGACAGATGAAAATCCTGTGTTTCTATGTCAAACAGTATTTCTTCTGTGATGTATATACAGTGTAATATTGGGATACAAACTCAAAATGTTCTACAGTTCACCTTCATACAGTATGTGACACGCTACAGGTGTTTTATTTTTTTTTAAGCCCATAACCATGTGTGTGAGGTGTATACTTTAGTTTCAAAGTAGATTTGTTTGAGACTACCAAGAAACACTCTGTGTGACCATGATTTAGCCCACTGCAGTATTAAAAAACATTTTGCGCATTTTTGAGCAGACAATGAAGACTCTGAGCTTCCTTAACAAGAAATAGGCTTTGCAGAGACTTTTTAAAAACCATGGAGAAGTTCTCTTTCCACTGCAGCTTATGGTCAATCACCACCCCCGAGTATTTGTACGAGTCCACCATTTCCACAGTGACCCCGTTGATGACCACAGGAAAAGCGCTCTGCTTCATCCTTCTGAAGTCTATCACCAGCTCTTTTGTTTTAGATGCATTCAGCTCCAGGTTGTTTTGACTGCACCATGCCACAAATTAAGACATTTCCTCCCTGTATAGGTAATCGTCATTCTTCATGATGCAGCATATAATGGCTGAATCGTCTGAAAACTTTTGTAGGTGTCAGGAGGCTTGGGCTTGCCGGCAGTCTGCTGTGTAGAGGGTGAAGAGGAATAAGTGACAAAACCGTCCCTTGTGGGGAACCTGTGTTAGTGACGATGGTGTCTGAGCCCGAGTGGTTCTATAGTCTGACCCACTATGGCCCGTCAGTGAGTTAGTCCGTGACCCAGGTGATGTCGGAAGGATGTAATTGCATGACCTGGAGATTGCGGTCTAGAAGAAGTGTCTGGATGTTGTTGAAAGCACTAGAAAAGTCTAATGATATGATGTTGTTATATATCTTGTTATATGTGTTGTTATACATTGTTATATTTGTTATTTTATGTTGTTATATCATGACATTGTTGAATACTTGTTTCTGATTGGCTTGAAGGGCAATCTAGAGCGTGCATAATTTCCCTATAGCTGTCACGCCCTGACCGTAGATTGCTTTGTATGTTTCTATTTTTAGTTTGGTCAGGGTGTGATGTGGGTGGGTATTCTATGTTGTAGGTCTGGGTTTTCCTTTTCTATGTGTTTGGCCTGGTATGGTTCTTAATCAGAGGCAGCTGTCTATCGTTGTCTCTGTTTGAGAGCCATACTTATACATATTTCCCATTTTGAGTTGTGGGTGATTATTTTCTGTTTAGTGTTTTTCGTCCCCTTACAGGACTGTTCATTTGTCGTGTCAGACAGTGTTCAGTTGTTTTATTAAAATTAAGAACACTTACCACGCTGCACCTTGGTCCTCCTCTCCTTCTCCCGACGACGTTCGTGACGCTCTGTATATTTGCACGGTAGAATTCAATGGCTCTACTGTAGTTAATTTTTACATGTTCTACATTGTTTAATTTGAAAGGAAAAGTCGAAATGGAAACTTTATTGGCATTGTTGAATTTGACTTTCATAATGGGAAGCTAGGACTGATGGTTTGATTAGTGAAACTAGCAAGTCTGTTTGTTCGGTTACCTTGGCAACTAGTGTAGCTAGTAAACTTTCTAGCTACTTCAGTGGATGTTGACCACATTTCTACAGGCAAATGAACACATTTATAGCAGCAAATGTGTAAATTATTAATATATAGCCATGGTATAAAAGGGATAATCAACTTGGGGCTCTATGCGTTCTCTAGAAAATAAAAACTTTTTTTAGGTCAGTTCCATTACGCTAGCGCTTTGTGGAACACACCTTCCACGTCATTCAACACTTTCCATAGAACACATAACCCTTTGTTGATTATCCCTTACTTATATACAGTATGTTGTAATATATATGTTGTTTAATGTTGTTATATGTTGTTATGCTGTTATTTTATTTTATTTATTTCACCTTTATTTAACCAGGTAGGGCAGTTGATAACACGTTCTCATTTACAACTGCAACCTGGCCAAGATAAAGCAAAGCAGTTCGATACATACAACAACACAGAGTTACACATAGAGTAAAACAAACATACAGTCAGTAATACAGTAGAAAAATAAGTCTGTATACAATGTGAGCAAATGATGTGAGATAAGGGAGGTAAAGGCAAAAAAAGGCCATGGTGGCGAAGTAAATACAATTTAGCAAAACACTGGATTGGTAGATTTGCTATGGAAGAATGTGCAAAGTAGAGATAGAAATAATGGGGTGCAAAGGAGCAAAATAAATAAATACAGTAGGGGAAGGGTAGTTGTTTGGGCTAAATTATAGAGGGGCTATGTACAGGTGCAGTAATCTGTGAGCTGCTCTGACAGCTGGTGCTTAAAGCTAGTGAGGGAGATAAGTGTTTCCAGATTCAGAGATTTTTGTAGTTGTTGTTATACGTTGTTATATGTTATATGTTGTTATGTATGTTATATGTTGTTTTATATTATGTTATATGTTGTTATATGTTGTTACATGTTGTTTTATATTATGTTATATATGTTGTTATATGTTGTTATTTGTTGTTATATGTTGTTCTATATGTCATATGTTGTTATTTGTTGTTATATGTTGTTTTATGTTGGTATATGTTGTTTTATATTATATTATTTGTTGTTATACGTTTTTATATGTTGTTATATGTTGTTTTATATTATGTTATTTTTGTTGTTATATGTTGTGATACGTTGTTATATGTTGTAATATGTTATATATTATTTTATATTATGTTATATATGTTATATTTTGTTATATGTTGTTTTATATTATGTTATATTTTTGATATACGTTGCTATATGTTGTTGTATGTTGTTTTATGTTGTTATATGATGTTTTCTGTTGTTTTATGCTGTTATATGGTGTTTTCTGTTGTTTTATGCTGTTATATGGTGTTTTCTGTTGTTTTATGCTGTTATATGGTGCTATATGTTGCTTTATATTATGTGATATATGTTGTTATACGTTGTTATATGTTGTTATACGTAGTTATATGTTGTTACATGTTGTTTAATATTATGTTATTTATGTTATATTTTATTAACCGTTGTTATTTGCTGTTAAATGTTGTATATGTTGTTATATGTTGTTTTATATTACGTTATATATGTTGTTATATGTTGTTATACGTTGTTATATGTTGTTTTATGTTGTTATATGTTGTTTTATATTATGTTATATATGTTGTTATACGTTGTTATATGTTGTTATACATTGTTAAATGTTGTTATATGTTGTTTTATGTTGTTATATGTTGTTTTATGTTGTTATATGTTGATATATGTTGTTATATGTTGTTTTATGTCGTTTTATATTATGTTATATATGTTGGTATATGTTGTTATACGTTGTTATATGTTGTTATATGTTGTTTTATTTTATGTCATATATGTTGTTATACGTTGTTATACGTTGTTATATGTTGTTATACATTGTTAAATGTTGTTATATGTTGTTTTATGTTGTTATATGTTGTTTTATGTTGTTTTATATTATGTTATATATGTTGGTATATGTTGTTATATGTTGTTATATGTTGTTTTATTTTATGTTATATATGTTGTTAAATGTTGTTTTATGTTGTTATATGTTGTTATATGTTGTTAAATTTTGTTTTATGCTGTTATATGTTAAATGTTGTTATATAATGTATATGTTGTTAAACAGTACGAGTCAAAAGTTTGGACACACCAAGGGTTTTTCTTTATTTTCATTAATTTCATTGTAGAATACTACTATAATAATACTACACTGTAGAATAATACTGAAGACATCACAACTAGGAAATAACACATATGGAATGTAGTAACCAAAAAAGTGCTAAACAAATCAAAATATATTTTATATTTGTGATTCTTCAAATATCCACCCTTTGCCTTGGTGACAGCTTTCCACACTCTTGACATTCTCTCAACCAGCTTCAGCTGGAATGCTTTTCCAACACTCTTGAAGGAGTTCCCACATATGCTGAGCACTTGTTGGCTGCATTTCCTTCACTCTGTGTTCCGACTCTTCCCAAACTATCTCAATTTGATTAAGTTCGGGGGATTGTGGAGGCCAAGGCATCTGATGCAGCACTCCATCACTCCCCTTCTTGGTAAAATAGCCCTTACACAGCCTGGAGGTGTGTTGGGTCATTGTCCTGTTGAAAAACAAATTATAGTCCCACTAAGCGCAAACCAGATGGGATGGCGTATCGCTGCAGAATGCTGTGGTAGCCATGCTGGTTAAGTGTGCCTTGAATTCTAAATAAATCACAGACAGTGTCACCAGCAAAGCACCTCCACACCATCACACCTCCTCCTCCGTGCTTCACGGTGGGAAATACACATGCGGAGATCATCCGTTCACCTACTCTGCGTCTCACAAAGACACAGCGGTTGGAAGCAAAAATGTCCAATTTGGACTCCAGACCAAAGGACAAATGTCCACCTGTCTAATGTCCATTTCTCGTGTTTCTTGGCCCAAGCAAGTTTCTTCTTCTTATTGGCGTCCTTTATTAGTGGTTTATTTGCAGCAATTCGGCCATGAAGGCCTGACTCACACATTCTCCTCTGAACAGTTGATGTTGAGATGTGTCTGTTGCTTGAACTCCTTGAAGCATTTATTCCTTTTATATGTTTTTATCCGTGTTGTTATGTGTTTTATAAGTTTTCTTTGTTGTTATATGTGTTAACATGTTGTGCAAACTGTATGTTGTTATATGTTTCTTAGAGAAGTCAAGAAACAGGTAAATAAATAGTGTGATTGTGGGGCTCTAAAATGATTCATGCTGAGAGAGACTGAATGATGAAGTGATGTTCCACCTAGCGTAGATAGTACACACGCACTCACACGCACACGCACACGCACACACGGACGCACGCACACATACACACACACACACACACACACACACACAAACACACACACACACCTCTACCCACCCACACACACTCACCTATTCATCTCTCAGGGATTTGGCCTCCTCTTGGGCAGAATAAATAAGGCTTTCCTGGCCTGTGCCCTGCATGCTGAGGAAGCCGTCAAGCATTCATTCCAACATTCATGAACCAAACAAACGGCCAGAGCTGATTCACCTCTCGGGGCAACAAATTCCCCAATGGACCACCAGCTTAGCAAGCTATGGAAGAAGACAAGGAGGAACATGCAGCCATGTGATCAGAACCATGTCAACAGAATCAGAAGCATGACTTGGAACTGGAGGTCTGGATATCTCCATGTATTCATAAGCAAGATCTTCTGATGTAGTCCATATGGATTGGGTTTACCCAGGATTTATCCTCATGGCTGAACAGTCTTTAACCGTGGCTGGGAGAGTATTCACTGTACTAATAAAAAGCTAGGTACCTCTCCACTGTATATCTTGTGTGTGATTAGTTGTTTGTCTCTGTTATAATTCAGTTTGTGATCATTATCTGTGTCCACTTGTATCAATCAATTACACACCCTTAGCATCACAATCAATTCTATTTTAGTGTTTAGTGGCGTAGTCGGCATGCTTGATTCATTATATAATTGAGCACTTTGCTTGATTTATGTGATCTGTATTCCTATTTTGTTTATTATAATTTGTTATACTACTACTACTACTACTCCTACACTATTACTATTACTAGTACTACTACTACTACTACAACTACTACTACTACTACTAATACTACAACTGATGCTACTACTACTGATGCTGCTTCTACTACTACTAATATACTACTGCGACTACTACTAATATACTACTACTACTATTACTAGTATCACTATTACTGTTGCTACTACTGATGCTACTACTACTACAACAACTACTACCAGCACTACTACTACTACTACTACTGATGCTGCTACTACTGATGCTGCTACTACTACTACTAATATACTACTGCGACTACTACTAATATACTACTATTACTATACTACTAGTATCACTATTACAGTTACTACTACTGATGCTACTACTACTACTACTACTAATGATGATACTACTATTATCACCATTACTGTTGCTACTGCTGATGATACTACTACTACTACTTCTACTACTACTACTGTGACGCCCCTCCCACTCTGTCAGCCAAATTCTTTCTCTTTGCTCTTGTTTTCCTTAATAGCATGTCGGTGGGCGGAGCCGGGAGGGTCGTCAGTGAAATGGGACACACCTGGGCTCGGTTGTGTCCCAGGATAAATGCACCTTTTCCCCATTCATTGATGAGACTCTCTCCATGCAGACACTGATAAATTTTGGTTGTGGCATTTTTGTGGCTATTTGGTTTGTTTGCGTTGTTTGCGTTGGCACCTTTCAACACCCCTCATTATCACATGTATACACGCGACCACTCACCTACACTACTGACTACAGACTAAACACACACCAATGTTAATTGTATTTACTTTACTTCAGTTAATAAATATATTTTGTTATTCTTTATCTCCACGTTGTCTCCCTTTTTGTTACGGGCTTCAAGCCGGTTTGTGACAAGTGGGTGCTCGTCCAGGATCATAAGGTTGGTTCCTAGACATTTTTGGCGTATCGCACTTCATTGCATTATGAAGGACTAATACTAGTGTCATTTGGCTTACTAGTATGTGTGTTGTGTTTGGGAGAAAACGTGGAATTCATGTTAAACTCTGTAGGTGCTTTGTTTGCATCTTTTGTTACAGCTTGTTTGAGTTGTAATATTTGGTGCCCAGTACTGGTTTCATTTGTTTGCCTGTGCCCAGCCCGTCCCCAGGCTGGAGACTCTTGCTCTACTCGCTGTTGGGAAATCGGTCCGAGGAGGTGAGTACAATCGGCTGTGTACCTCAGTGGGAGATTTGGGTAGGGTAGTGACACTAGCTACCCGGAGCTATAGTTTTGTTTTCTCTGTTAGGCTTAGCGACGTGTTTCACTTTGGAATACGTCGGGCATGGTTATTTTGTTTGTTATTTTTGTGTGGTGTCTGTGGACTGAGCAGTTGCCAAAGTGAAAAATCTGAAATCGAGGCTCTGTTCCAGGGCCTTCTTATTAATTTGCCTGAAATCTATGGATCTACATGCACTGCATATGCCTTCCACTAGATGTCAACAGGCAGTGGGAGGTGGAATGGGGTGTCTAGCTTGATCTGAGGCCGAACAAGAGCTTTTGGAATGACGTGTCTGGAATTTTCATTGTCTTGGAAGGTGCGAGAAGGAACCCCAGATTGCATTCTGAAAAGCTTTCGGTATAGACGTTAGATATCTCCGGCTCTGATTTTATTTGATATATGTGATAAAAACATCATAAAGTAGTTATTTTCAACCGAGTTATATCAGTTTATTGAACGTTTATTGCGATTTTCTGAATTTTCTTTTCTTTGCGTTATGTGAAGTTGGGCACATTTGCGCCACATGGCTAGCTTTGGTTGCTAATTCGACAGGAGAAGAGGACATTCTACAACCAAACAACGATTATTCTGGACAAAGGACTCCTTGTACAAGATACTGATGGCAGCTCATCAAAAAGTAAGAACAATTTATGATGTTATTTCGTATTTCTGTTGAAAATGTTTTGTCATATTTTCCGCCCTTATTTTGGGCGCTGTCTCGCTATAACGTAAGCTGTATGTCGTACTAAAGTTATTTTTAAAAATCTAACACAGCGGTTGCATTAAGAACTAGTGTATCTAGAAAGGTTAACGCCAACGATTTAGAACTTTAAAAAGGGATGATAAACACACTCATGTTGAGTCTGCGCGAGAATTATCTTCACAGTTTAATCGCTGGTGTTCTGCCTCTGCAGTTATGACTTTCCAAGGGCTGTGTAATCTGATTATGCTAGATCAATTTAAGGACACAATCCCTAATCGTATAGCCACGTATATTAACTTTGCGAGGAGCACTGGAACGTTTCCATCAAACACTTAAGTCTTTGTTGAGAGCTTATTGTACTGAGATGGATAAGGATTGGGAGGAGGGGTTGCCTTGGTTACTGTTAGCCGCTACGGATGTTTCACAGGAGAGCACGGGTTTCAGTCCAAATTACCTTGTGTTTGGTCATAGGTTGCGTGGACTTCTATTTGTTCTCCAGGATGACTGGAAGTCTCCCGAGCCCCCTTAGTCCCTGTTATCGTATGTGTGTGATTTCCGGCGACACCTGTACGCCGCTGGGGAAATGGCTAAAGAGAAGCTATCATCATCACAGGAGAGGATGAAGGGAATATTTGATCGGCGAACTGAGCCTCGTCACTTTAGTCCAGGTGACCAGGTTCTTGCTCTGCTGCAAATTGTTGGGTCTCCTTTTCAAGCCAAGTTTCAATGTCCATATACGGTGGTGCGCCAGTACACTGAGCAAAACCATCTAGTTGCCACTCCAGAACGGAGAAAAGCATACCAACTGTGCCATGTAAATTTGTTAAAACCCTATTATGCACATTCCTCTGAGACTGAACAGTGGGAGGCTACAGAGGACTGTAAAACCTGTTCTTTTGGCTGATACCGTTATTTCCCTGGGTTCTTGTCATGCTAGGTCTGTGCATGAGGAGGAAGATGTTCCTGGTCCCGACGATTGCATACTGCAGGGTAGATTGAAAAATTCAGAGACACTGGATATTTTAGACGGCCTTCTCCCTCATCTACCTGTTGATGGGCGGAAAGAGATGGTTGGTCTGATTCGGAGATTTCCATGTTTGTTTTCTGATACACCTACACGTACAAACGTAATAGAACATAATATTGACGTTGGAGATGCTGACCCCATTCGTCAGCGGTTCTATAGAGTTTCTTTAGAGAAACAGCGTTGTCTGGATGCTGAGGTCAGGTACATGCTGGAGAGTAAGATAGTAGTAAGTAATAGTAAGATATAGTAAGATAGAATAAGATATAGCAGAGCCTTCCTTCTCCAGTTGGGCTTCTCCCTGTATCTTGGTCAGTAAACTGGATGGGACAAACAGATTTTGTACGGACTACCGTAAGGTAAACAGTGTCACTAAGCCAGATGCATTTCCTCTTCCTCGGATGGAGGACTGTGTTGATCAAGTCGGCGCAGCTAAGTTTGTGAGCAAATTTGACCTGTTAAACCTCTTTCAGCTAGGGGGCAGAATTTTTATATTTGGAAAAATAACATTCCCAAGGTAAATGGTCGATTTCTCAGGTGCAGATGCTAAAATATGCATATAATTGACAGATTAGGATAGAAAACACTCTAAAGTTTCCAAAACTGTCAATACATTGTCTGTGAGTATAACAGAACTGATTTTGCATGCGAAAACCTGAGGAAATCCAACCCGGAAGTGCCTTTTATTTTATTTTATTGCTGTTCCGTTGCCTGCCCCTCCTTCATTTAAAGGGGTATCAACCAGATTCCTTTTCCAATGGCTTCCTCAGGCTGTAACCAGGCTTTAGACATAGTTTCAAGCTTTTATTTTGAAAAATGAGCAAGATTTTTCAAAGCGCGTCAGGTGTCCTTTGATTAGTTCCTGCGCGCGACAGATGTAGCTTGACATTTTCTTTCTCTGTAGTATTGAATAGGTTACCGTCCGGTAGAAATATTATCGATTATGTATGTTAAAAACAACCTGAGGATTGATTATAAAAAACCTTTGACATGTTTCTACGAACATTACGGATAATTTTGGGAATTTTCGTCTGCCCTTCAGGACCGGAACGAGCCTGTGCTTTTCTGAACATAACGCGCAACCCAAATGGCGGTTTTTGGTTATAAAACTAATCTTTCTCGAACAAAAATAACATTTATTGTGTAACTGGGAGTCTCGTGAGTACAAACATCCGAAGATCATCAAAGGTAAGCGATTCATTTTATTGCTTTTCTGACTTTCGTGACCAAGCTAATTTAAGGCTAGCTGTTCTTAGTGTTTTGTCTAGTGATTGATAAACTCACAAACGCTTGGATTGCTTTCGCTGTAAAGCATATTTTCAAAATCTGACACGATAAGTGGATTAACAACAAGCTAAGCTGTGTTTTGGTATATTTCACTTGTGATTTCATGATTATAAATATTTTTTTAATTTTTATTTTATTTGGCGCTCTGCAGTTTAGCGGTTGTTGTTGATAAATGATCCCGTTAACAGGATCCGTAGCGTCAAGAAGTTAAAGGGCTATTGGCAGGTGGCACTGACGAGTAGGGCACGTGAAATCTCTGCCTTTATTACACCCTCTGGTCTGTACTCGTATTCAGTTATGAGTTTTGGCCTGCGTAATGCACCTGCTACTTTTTAGCGACTTATGAATAGGGTTGTCTCCGGTCTGGCCGGGTGCGCTGTTTATCTGGACGATGTAGTGATGTATGCAGATACCTAGGAGGAACATCTGTTCCGCATTCAAGCCTTGTTCAACCGCCTAGCTGCCGTTACATACCTTGGAAAGGTGGTTGGGCAGGGTGAAGTGCGTCCTGTTCGGGCTAAGGTGGTAGCTATTGATGCTTTTCCACCAACTACTAAAAAGGAACTGATACGTTTCTTGGGAATTATTTGTTATTGCTGTAGTTTTTGTAGGAACTTCTCTACTGTGGTCGCTCCCTTGACAGATTTGCTGAAAGCTAAGGCTGTTTACTAATGGTCTTCTCGTTGTCAACAGGCTTTTTAAGATGCAAAGAGGTTGCTTACCTCAACTCCGGTGCTGGCTGCTCCTCGTGTGGATTTGTCATTTACCTTGCAGGTGGATGCTAGTCATGTGGGGGGAGGTGCAGTTTTGCTGCAAGCAGATGTGCCTGGGTTTGAGAGGCCTGTTAGTTTCTTTTCCAAAAAGTTTAACCATTATCAGTTGAACTACTCGGTCATTGAAAAAGAAGCGCTAGCACTCATCTGGGCGCTACAACACTTCGAAGTGTATGTCGGGTCGGGAGTAGTACCTATTGTCGTCTACACCGACCATAATCCTCTCACCATTTTGAGGTCCATGATGTGTCCTAATCAGAGGATAATGAGATGGTGTTTATTTTACAGGCATTCCATTTTGATGTGCGACATCTGGGGGACTGATAATGTCATTGCTGACGCGCTCTCTCGTGCGCCTGTTCCTGAATGTCCACGTGACTGACCACTGTTATTTTATGTCTGGTATTGTCCTGTTCTTTCGCTCCTGTCTGTTCCCTTCTGGTTTTCTGTCCTCTTAAAAGTTGCTTCCTGTTCGCAAATGTTGCTGAGGCCTGGGGAGGACGAGGTTGGCTGGGGCAAGTGGATGCAAAGGCTGGATCAATTTGTTGTGTGACTGGTATGGTGTTCCGGGGTCTTTGTTGGTCCCCGGTTTTATGGGGACGGGTGTGACGATCCTCCCACTCTGTCTGCCGAATTCTTTCTCTTTGCTCTTGTTTTCCTTAATAGGATGTCGGTGGGCGGAGCTGGGAGGGTAGTCAGTGAAATGGGACACACCTGGGCTCTTGACAAATGTCTGTATGGACCTCGCTTTGTGCACCGGGGTATTGTCATGCTGAAACAGGAAAGGACCAGCCCTTTATTCCTCCTCCACCAAATGTTACAGTTGGTACTATGCATTCAGGCAGGTAGCGTTCTCCTGGCATCGGCTAAACCGAAATTTGTCCCTTGAGTTCCAGATGGTGAAGCGTGATTCATCACTCCAGAAAACGCGTTTCCACTGCTCCAGACTCCATTGGCGGCAAGCTTTACAACACTCCAACCGACGCTTGGCATAGCACACAGTGATCTTAGGTTTGTGTGTGGCTGCTCTTCCATGAAAACCCATTTCATGAAGCTCCAGACGAACAGTCATTGTGCTGACGTTGTTTCGAGAGGCAGTTTGGAACACGGTAGTGAGTGTTTCAACCGACGACAAGTGTTTTTTGGGCACTATGTGCTTCAGCACTCGGCGGTCCCTGTCGGTGAGCTTGTGTGGCCTACCACTTTGTGGCTAAGCCGTTGTTGCTCTTAGACGTTTCCATTTCACAATAACAGCACTTACAGTTGACTGGGGCAGCTCTAGCGAGGCAGAAATTTGACAACTGACTTGTAGGAAATGTGGCATCTTATGACGGTCAATTAACTCTTCAGTATGGGTCATTCTACTACCAATGTTTCTCTATTGAGATTACATGGCTGTGTACACGATTTTAAACACCGGTCAGCATTGGGTGTGGCTGAAATGGCTGAATCCACTAAGCTGAGTCCAGTCCTCTTTAAATCTGCGTATTCCTCCAAAGCTCAGTTGTCCTGAGTCTGCACAACTCTGCCAGGACCTAGGATCAAGAGACACAAGTTTTTTAATACTATATCTCTTGACACATTTATGAAAATAATCATGGCCTCTAAATCTTCAAGCTGCATAAATGACCCTATTCCAACTAAACTACTGAAAGAGCTGCTTCCTGTGCTTGGCTCTCCTATGTTGAACATAATAAACGGCTTTCTATCCACCCGATGTGTACCAAACTCACTAAAAGTAATAAAGCCTCTTTTGAAAAAGCCAAACCTTGACCCAGAAAATATAAAAAACGATCGGCCTATATCGAATCTCCCATTCCTCTCCAAAATGTTAGAAAAAGCTGTTGCGCAGCAACTCACTGCCTTCCTGAGACAAACAATGTATATGAAACGCTTCAGTCTGGTTTTAGACCCCATCATAGCACAGAGACTGCACTTGTGAAGGTGTTAAATGACATTTTAATGGTGTCAGACCGAGGCTCTGCATCTGTCCTCATGCTCCTAGACCTTAATGCTGCTTTTGATACCATCGATCACCACATTCTTTTGGAGAGATTGGAAACCCAAATTGGTCTACACGGACAAGTTCTGGCCTGGTTTAGATCTTATCTGTCAGAAAGATATGTTTGTCCCTGTGGAGGGTCTGTCCTCTGACAAATCAACTATAAATTTCTGTGCTCCTCAAGGCTCCGTTTTAGGACCACTTTTGTTTTCACTATATTTTACCTCTTGGTGATGTCATTTGGAAACATAATGTTAACTTTCACTGCTATGCGGACGACACACAGCTGAACATTTCGATGAAACATGTTGAAGCCCCAAAATTGCCCTCCCTGAAAGCCTATGTTTCAGACATAAGGAAGTGGATGGCAGCAAATGTTCTACTTTTAAACTCGGACAAAACATAGATGCTAGTTCTAAGTCCCAAGAAACAAAGAGATCGCCTGTGGAATCTGACAATTAATCTTGATGGTTGTACAGTCGTCTCAAATAAAACTGTGAAGGACCTCAGCGTTACTCTGGACCCTGATCTCTCTTTTGACGAACATATCAAGACTGTTTCAAGGATAGCTTTTTTCCATCTACGCAACATTGCAAAAATCTGAAACTTTCTGTCCAAAAATGTAGAAAGATTAATCCATGCTTTTGTCACTTCTAGGTTAGTCTACTGCAATGCTCTACTTTCAGGCTACCTGGATAAAGCAATAAATAAACTTCAGTTAGTGCTAAACACAGATGCTAGAATCTTGACTAGAACCCCAAAAATGTATCATATTACTCCAGTGCTAGCCTCTCTACACTGGCTTCCTGTTAAGGCTAGGGCTGATTTCAAGGTTTTACTGCTGACCTACAAAGCATTACATGGGCTTGCTCCTAACTATCTTTCCGATTTGGTCCTGCCGTACATACCTACATGTACGCTACGGTCACAAGACACAGGCCTCCTTATTGTCCCTAGAATTTCTAAGCAAACAGCTGGAGGCAGGGCTTTCTCCTATAGAGCTTTTTATGGAATGGTCTGCCTATCCATGTGAGAGATGCAGACTCGATCTCGACCTTTAACCTCTAATTCCTCCCAAACCCGGATCCGGGAGCACCCCCCACAGTAAAAAAGCTGACTAGCATAGCCTAGCATAGCGTCACAAGTAAATACTAGCATCTAAATATCATTAAATCACAAGTCCAAGACACCAGATGAAAGATACACATCTTGTGAATCCAGCCATCATTTCTGATTTTTAAAATGTTTTACAGGGAAGACACAATATGTAAATCTATTAGCTAACCACGTTAGCAAAAGACACCACTTTTTTTACTCCACCAGTTTTTTACTCCATCAGTAGCCATCACTAATTCGACCAAATAAAGATATAAATAGCCACTAACCAAGAAACAACTTCATAAGATGACAGTCTGATAACATATTTATTGTATAGCATATGTTTTTTTTAGAATAAATGTGCATATTTCAGGTATAAATCACAGTTCTACATTGCAGCTGCAATCTGAAATAGTGCCGAAGCTGCCAGAATAATTACAGAGACCAACGTCAAATACCTAATTACTCATCTTAAAACATTTCTGAAAAATACACAGCGTACAGCAAATGAAAGCCCAACATCTTGTGAATCCAGCCAATATGTCAGATTTTTTAAGTGTTTTACAGCGAAAACACAATATAGCATTATATTAGCTTAGCACAATAGCCAGAAACACAAGCAATTTACCAGCAGCACAGGTTAGCGATCGTAACAATACAGCAAAAGATATATAATTTTGGACTAACCTTGATATACTTCGTCAGATGACAGTCCTGTAACATCATATTACACAATGCATATAGGTTTTGTTCGAAAATGTGCATATTTAGCAGCACAAATCGTTGTTATACAATGTGATCAGTGGCAACAGGTCATGCATTCTGGCCGGCGCCATCTTGGAAAGGCACCTAAGTTTACGATTATTTATCGATTAGATTGACAAAAAAATACAGGTTGGACAGCAAATGAAAGATGCATTAGTTATTAATGCAACCGCTGAGTTAGATTTTTAAAATGAACGTTACTAGACATACAGTGTGCGTTACAGCCAGACTAGTGCCGCAATAACGGCGGACAAATGCGTTTACATTTTTCCGCATAAATACGGAATAACATCATAAATAGTTCTTACTTTTGGACGAGCTTCCATCAGAATCTTGGGCAAGGTGTCCTTTGTCCAAAAGAATCGTTGCTTGGTTGTAAAACGTCGTCTTCAACTTCGGAATTAGCAGCTAACAATAGCTATGTGGCCACAACATTCCCAAATCCCCAAAACGCAATACTAAGGAAATTCCGAAAATAGCAATATACTCGCATAAACTGATATAACTCGGTTTAAAATAACTTCGTTATGATGTTTCTAACACCTATATCGAATTAAATTACAGACGGATATAGCTAAGGCTGATAACTGAGCGTTTCAAAATGCCTTCTTGAGGTCTTGCTTTGCGCAATGACGAACGACGAAAAGAGAGCGCACTTCGTTCCTTGGCCTTTTATAAGCTCTGAGAACTACGTAGACACTCCACTCCATTCCACTTCTCATTGGTTACTGACATCCAGGGGAAGGCGGGTGCAGTTCATGTCGACCCATAGGATACATACAGAGCTTTAAACTGATCTGAGAACAGAGCCTCGTTTTCAGACCTTCGCAGTTCCTGTCATGGATTTCGCTGCAGAAAGAGTTCTGGTTCACCCACAGACATAATTCAAACGGTTTTAGAAACTAGAGATTGTTTTCTATCCAATAGTAATAATAATATGCATATTGTACGAGCAAGAATTGAGTACGAGGCAGTTTAATTTGGGAGCGATAAATGTCCAAGTTGAAACAGCACCCCCTGTAGTGTCAAGAGGTTATTAAGTCTTTATTGAAGACTCATCTCTTCAGTAGGTCCTATGATTGAATGTAGTCTGGCCCAGGAGTGTGAAGGTGAACGGAAAGGCACTGGAGCAATGAACTGCCCTTGCTGTCTCTGCCTGGCCAGTCCCCCTCTCTCCACTGGGATTCTCTGCCTCAAACGCTATTACAGGGGCTGAGTCACTGGCTTAGTGGTACTCTTCCATGCCATCCCTAGGAGGGGTGCGTCACTTGAGTGGGATGAGTCACTGACGTGATCTTCCTGTCTGGGTTGGTGCCCTCCCTTGGGCGGTGCCGTGGGGGAGATCTTCATGGGCTATACTCGGCCTTGTCTCAGGATGGTACGTTGGTGGATGGAGATATCCTTCTAGTGGTGTGGGGGCTGTGCTTTGGCAAAGTGGGTGGGGTTATATCCTGCCTGTTTGGCCGTGTCCAGGGGTATCGCCGGACGAGGCCACAGTGTCTCCCGACCCCTCCTGTCTCATCCTCCAGAATTTATGCTGCAATAGTTCATGTGTCGGGGGGGGCTAGGGTCAGTCTGTTATATCTGGAGTATTTCTCCTGTCTTATCCGGTGTCCTGCGTGAATTTAAGTATGCGCTCTCTAATTCTCTCTCTCTTTCTCTTTCTTTCTTTCTTTCTTTCTTTTCTTTCTTTCTTTCTTTCTTTCTTTCTTTCTTTCTTTCTTTCATTCTCTCTCTCTCTCTCTCTCTCGAGGACCTGAGCCCTAGGACCATGCCTCAGGACTACCTGGCCTGATGACTCCTTGCTGTCCCCAGTCCACCTGGTCGTGCTGCTGCTCCAGTTTCAACTGTTCTGCATGCGGCTATGGAAACCTGACCTGTTCACTGGATGTGCTACCTGTCCCAGACCTGATGTTTTCAACTCTCTAGAGACAGCAGGAGCAGTAGACATACTCTGAATGATCGGCTATGAAAAGCCAACTGACATTTACTCCTGAGGTGCTGACTTGTTGCACCCTCTACAATCACTGTGACTATTATTATTATTTGACCCTGCTGGTCAAATATGAACATTTGAACATCTTGTCCATGTTCTGTTATAATCTCCACCCGACACAGCCAGAAGAGTACTGGCCACCCCTTATAGCCTGGTTCCTCTCTAGGTTTCTTTCTAGGTTCTGGCCTTTCAAGGGAGTTTTTTTCTAGCCACCGTGCTTCTACACCTGCATTGCTGGCTGTTTGGGGTTTTAGGCTGGGTTTCTGTACAGCACTTTGTGTCATCAGCTGATGTAAGCAATAAACACATTTGATTGATTTTATTGATTGAAGGGGTGTCCAAGTACTTGATGTGTATTTTTAGAAACGTTTTTAGATTTGAAACTATGAACTTTCAGAACTTTGAGGGCTTAATCCTATTGAGCGGTTTGTAAGTAGAGCGATTGGAACAATTGAGAGGGCGATAAAGGAAGGCATCGTTAGGAAAACTGGCAAAACATCTTATTAAAGGATAAGGATGCAACTGCAGACTGAAGGGGTTTTAGCTGGACCAGTGTCTGTGACCGGCCTAGTTTAATACCATCAACTCAAGATAACAGTCTCCCCTTGGTGTCTCGTTCTCAAAACACTGAGACAATAACTGAACATTCAATATATTTTCCTGATGAAGTCAGAAAAAAGGAGATCAGAAATCTTTGAAAACAGTTGTTGTGACACGCAAACTTAAAGTTGTAAAATGCCCTGTTTTACCTGGAATGCAACGAGGAAGTCTAAAGATGAATGAGCTCCCACCATCGCTGTTTAAAACTGTCTTTTTAACGTTGTTCTTTACCGCATGAAGTGTGAAACCTGTACACTTGCACATCATTCACATATAATTATCACACTTTAGTATTCATCAATAAGCCATCCAACGAACAGCTGGCTCTTTGACCCAGTGTTTCCTACACTTCTGTTTCTTTATTAGGATCCTCATTAGGTTTTTGCAGAAGCACCAGCTACTCTTCCTGGGGTCTACAAAAAAACACAAAACACAAAACATGACAAGTAACCAAACACTGAAACACTGAAAGATGAGTCACACAATTAGAAATACAAAGATATACAAACAATACAACTAAAAAAGTATGTGTGTGTCAGAGTGTGTGTGTTTGTGTGTGTGTATGTGTGTTAATGTGTGTGTCTGTTAGAGTTAGTGTGTGTGTGTGTGTGTGTCAGAGTGTGTGTGTGTCTGTTAGAGTTAGTGTGTGTGTGTGTCTGTTAGAGTGTGTGTGTTTGTGTGGTGTGTGTGTGTGTATGTGTCAGAATGTGTGTGTCTGTTAGAGTGTGCGTGTGTGTGTGTGTGTTAGAATGTTTGTGTGATAGAGTTTGTATGTCCTCACAGTCTGTTCTATGAGCTGTTGTTTAATCAGTTTTTTTAAGGTAATCTTCCTGTTTGCTTCAGGAATAGGAGATGTTTTTATTTTACCTTTATTTGACTAGGCAAGTCAGTGAAGAACAAATTCTTATTTACATTGACGGCCTAGCAACAGTGGGGTAACTGCCTTGTTCAGGGGCAGAAAGACAGATTTTTACCAACGCTCTAACCACGAGGCTACCTGCCGCCCCCAAGGGACTTCTATGTGATCGTGGCTCTGCATAATACTGTGAGTTGCTTTTAATTCATTTTGGACTTTGGGACTGTGAAGAAACCTCTGGTGGCATGTCTTGTTGGGTATGTATGGGTGTCTGAGCTGAATGTTGGATCCCTTCCTAATTGGACATTTATTAGAGCGAACCACCAATCACACTGCATATGACACCTTTTCAATATTCTATCACAACGTGTTTAAGGAAGCCCACTCCGTCTGGGGAGTAGTTGCATTTTCACTCATGTGAATCCAAAAATAGACTTGACTTTGCTGAAAAATAGGTACATTAGCACTCACATCAACATTGTACATTGTGAAGATCCCTATAAGAACAATGTAAGATCTGTCCCGATCAATAATCCGAACAGACACACACACACACACACACACACACACACACACACACACACACACACACACACACACACACACACACACACACACACACACACACACACACACACACACACACACACACACACACACACACACACACACACACACACACACACACAGAGAGAGAGTCTGTATGATCAGAAGAGAATACTGAGAGGACCAGACCAAACACACACTGATTATGAGCAGCTCAGGGAAGATTAGGTCCTGTCACTGCACTGAGAGAGAGAGAGAGAGAGAGAGATAGAGAGGGATGGAGAGAGAGAGAGAGAGAGAGGGATGGAGAGAGAGAGAGAGAGAGGGATGGAGAGAGAGAGAGAGATGGAGCGAATGAGAGATGGAGCGAGGGAGAGATGGAGCGAGAGAGAGACGGAGAGATCGAGCGAGAGAGAGATCGAGGGAGCGAGAGGGAGAGAGACGGAGCAAGAGAAAGCTGGATAGAGAGAGCAGAGTGGTAGTGTGTGTGTGTGTGTGTGTGTGTGTGTGTGTGTGTGTGTGTGTGTGTGTGTGTGTGTGTGTGTGTGTGTGTGTGTGTGTGTGTGTGTGTGTGTGGGCAGGCAATGTGTTGTTGTGCATTAGCTTTGCGGTTATCGCACAGTTCACAGCAAGATGATCGGTTTCAAAGAGACAGATCACAGGTAACTTCGCTACCGATGGCGCGAGGAGGAGTGCAATTGATTTGCAAATAAACTCTGCAGACGATGCAGGGATAGCTTCACACTGCTAGATCGTTAGTTATATAAATAGGTAACCAATAGCTACCTGGACTATCTGCATTGACCCTTTCTGCACTAACTCCTTTGACTCATCACATACACTGCTGCTAGTTTATTATCTATCCTGTTGCATTTTACTGTCACTCTACGAAGCATGTGACAAATACACACATACTCAATATTACAATGACTAGTTTCCCAGATACAAACTGTCCTCATTAGTATATATTTTTCTTATATATGAAAAGAGACTATCATTGTATATTGAGTGAAATCAATTGAAACTACAAAGTCATCCATAGATCCTTTCATTTCAGATTGTCGTTTTTATTCTCGTATGCACTTCACAACCCCGCGGTGGATCATCCTGATGTTGAAGGACTAGTCTTTATGAGTCAGTCAAACCCTCTGAAGTCTAGTTCCCTGTTACTGGCAGGCACGTCAGAACAGACAGGGGCAAGCTAGCTGTAGGCTCCAGGTCCTAAACTCAGAGGGAATTAAAAGGGCAACACACTCAATAATCTACAAACAGAAACACACTCCATAATTTAAAGGGCACCACACTCCATAATTAAAAGGGCAACACACTCCATAATCTACAAACAGCACCACACTCCATCATTTAAAGGGCACCACACTCCATAATTAAAAGGGCAACACACTCCATAATCTACAAACAGCACCACACTCCATCATTTAAAGGGCACCACACTCCATAATTAAAAGGGCAACACACTCCATAATCTACAAACAGCACCACACTCCATCATTTAAAGGGCACCACACTCCATAATTTAAAGGGCAACACACTCCGTCATTAAAAGGGCAACACACTCCATAATTAAAAGGGCAGCACACTCCATTCATATCAGTTGCCTGTAGTGATGCCAAATGTCTCCATTTAATTTGAAGGTTGTGTTGCCTATGTCACCATTCTATATCCTGGGGCTAGATTGATGGATGTGTTTGCAACAGTGTCTAAGTCTGGCCCCTTACTCGTTCCTTCTTCAGAGAGACAGCAACATAGTGAAGGACATAGCCGTGCTAACTAAACAAACATATTTTATAAAGGTATAGTATAGCCTAATATACATACAGTGTATGTGTAACAATACCCTCCTTTTTTTTAAACTTCTTACACGTCTGGCATGTCTGACGCCTTTGTCGTGTTCAAAATACACACTCCCAGTCATCATCTAGATCTGTTGGTTGGGATGCTGGCTACAGGGCAAGTGGCTCTACTAAACTTGACATTTGCAAATGCTGATGAGATTGCAAATCATGGTTCAACTAAGGCTGTCTCTTAGCAGGACAAGGCACATATTCATTTATTTAACTCCTAGATTGCTACCATCAGTCAGAGGTTTATAAACATCTCCCCTCAATCAATAGGCAATCTGCTAATGCATGCAGCGGAGTGGAGCGTCAAAATACAAGGGAACTTTCTCATGGCCACGCGCATGGCCGTGCACACAGGTGCAAACACACATATGAAGGCACACATGCATACATGTGCACACACAAAGACACACACACACACACCTCCCCTTCATGAATGACCTACTTAATCAGAAACATTGCTTCAAGTCAAATGGTTTTCCATATACAGACAGACAAACAGAGAGAATGGATGATCTCTCTCTCTCTCTCTCTCTCTCTCTCTCTCTCTCTCTCTCTCTCTCTCTCTCTCTCTCTCTCTCTCTCTCTCTCTGTCTCTGTCTCTGTTTCTCTCTCTCTCTCTGTCTCTCTCTCTCTTTTCTCTCTCTGATATACAGTGTAGACATTGTTAATGTTGTAAACGACGATTGTAGCTGGAAACGGCTAGTCATTTACAACACTGTATTTCTGATCAATTTCTTGTTATTTCAATGGACAAAAAAATAGATTTTCTTTCAACAACAACGACATTTCTAAGTGACCCCAAACGTTTGACCTGTATTGTATACAGTATATACTGTATATAAACTCAGCAAAAAAAGAAAGGTCCCTTTTTCAGGAACCTATCTTTCAAAGATAATTCGTAAAAATCCAAATAACTTCAAAGATCTTCATTGTAAAGGGTTTCAGCACTGTTTCCCATGCTTGTTCAATGAACCATAAACAATGAATGATAATGCACCTGTGGAACGGTCGTTAAGACAATAACAGCTTACAGACGGTAGGCAATTAAGGTCACAGTTATGAAATCTTAGGACACTAAAGAGGCCTTTCTACTGACACTGAAAAACACCAAAAGAAAGATGCCCAGGGTCCCTGCTCATCTGCGTGAACGTGCCTTAGGTATACTTCAAGGAGGCATGAGGACTGCAGATGTGGCCAGGGCAATAAACTGCAATGTCCGTACTGTGAGAAGCCTAAGACAGCGCTAGAGGGAGACAGGACGGACAGCTGATCGTCCTCACAGTGGCAGACCACGTGTAACAACATCTGCACAAGATCGGTACATCCGAACACCACACCTGCGGGACAGGTACAGGATGGCAACAGCAACTGCCCGGGTTACACCAGGAACGCACAATCCCTCCATTAGTGCTCAGACTATCCGCAATAGGCTGAGAGAGGCTGGACTGAGGGCTTGTAGGCCTGTTGTTAGCCAGGTCTTCACCAGACATCACCTCTTCACTGACGAGTCACGGTTTTGTCTCACCAGGGGTGATGGTCGGATTCGCGTTTATTGTCGAAGGAATGAGCGTGACACCGAGGCCTGTAATCTGGATAGATTTGGAATGTGGAGGGTCTGTAATGGTCTGGGGCGGTGTGTCACAGCATCATCGGACTGAGCTTGTTGTCATTGCAGACAATCTCATCGCTGTGCGTTACAGGGAAGACATCCTCCTCCCTCATGTGGTACCCTTCCTGCAGGCTCATCCTGACATGACCCTAAAGCATGACAATGCCACCAGCCATACTGCCCGATATGTGTGTGATTTCCTGCAAGACAGGAATGTCAGTGTTCTGCATTGGCCAGCGAAGAGCCCGGATCTCAATCCCGTTGAGCACATCTGGGACCTGTTGGATCGGAGGGTGAGGGCTAGGGCCATTCCCCCCAGAAATGTCCGGGAACTTGCAGCTGCCTTGGTGGAAGAGTGGGGTAACATCTCACAGCAAGAACTGATGCGAATCTGGAGCAGTCCATGAGGAGGAGATGCACTGCAGTACTTAATGCAGCTGGTGGCCACACCAGATACTGACTGTTACTTTTGATTTTGACCCTCCCTTTGTTCAGGGACACATTATTACATTTCTGTTAGTCACATGTCTGTGGAACTTGTTCAGTTTATGTCTCAGTTGTTGAATCTTGTTATGTTCATACAAATATTTACACATGTTAAGTTTGCTGAAAATAAACGCAGCTGACAGTGAGAGGACGTTTCTTTTTTTATATGGAAGAGTTCAGTTTATATAGAAGAAACATTTTGCAACATATATAGGTTCATGTGTATGCATCTCTCTCTCTCTCTCTCTCTCTCTCTCTCTCTATATATATATATGAGAGAGAGAGAGAGATGCATACACATGATCCTATATCTGTTGTAAAACCTTTCTTAAATGGAAGCAAAGGGAATGAATGTTACGCTCGTCGTTTGAATGAGGAGACCAAGGTGCAGCGTGGTAGGCGAACATCTTACTTTTATTAAAATGAACACCGAAAAACAACAAAATACAAAACGAACATAAAGTTCTGCAGGCTACACAGCAACTATACAAAAACAAGATCCCACAAACTAAGGTGGAAAAAAGGCTGCCTAAGTATGATCCCCAATCAGAGACAACGAAAGACAGCTGCCTCTGATTGGGAACCATAGCAGGCCAACATAGAAAATACAACAAAAGATTTCCCACCCTAGTCACACCCTGACCTAACCAAATAGAGAATAAAAAGGCTCTCTAAGGTCAGGGCGTGACAGTACCCCCCCCCAATGGTGCGGACTCAGGCCGCAAAATCTGACTCCATGGGGGAGGGTCCGGGTGGGCATCTAGCCTCGGTGGCGGCTCCGGTTCGGGACGTAGACACCGCTCCGCTCGCGGACCGCTCCGCTTCCGTGGAACCGGACCGTGGATCGTCGCCGGAGGCTCCGGACCGTGGATCGTCGCCGGAGGAACCGGAGCGTGGATCGTCGCCGGGGACTCCGGACCGTGGATCGTCGCCGGGAACTCCGGATCGTGGATCGTCGCCAGAGGAACCGGACCGTGGATCGTCGCCGGAGGAACCGGACCGTAGATCGTCGTCGGGGACTCCGGACCATAGATCGTTGCAGAGTGCTCCGGACTGGGAACCGTCGCTGGAGGCTCCGGACATGGAACCGTCGCTGGAGGCTCCGGACATGGAACCATCGCTGGAGGCTCTGGACCGCAGACCGTCGCTGGAGACTCTGGACCGCAGACCGTCGCTGGAGGCTCCGGGTCGCTGGAGGCTCCGGACCGCCGACCGTCGATGGAGGCTCCGGACCGCCGACCGTCGCTGGAGGCTCCGGACCGCCGACCGTCGCTGGAGGCTCCGGACCGCCGACCGTCGCTGGAGGCTCCGGACCGCCGACCGTCGCTGGAGGCTCCGGACCTTGGATCGTCGCTGGAGGCTTCGTGCCATGGATCTTCACTGGAGGTTTCGTGCGTGGAGTAGGCACAGGATGTACCAGGCTGGAGACACGCACTAGAGGCCGTGTGCATGGAGCTGGCACAGGATATACTGGACCGTGGAGGAGCACTGGAGGTCTGCAGCGTAGAGCTGGCACAACCCGTCCTGGCTGGATGCTCACTTTAGCCCTGCAAGTGCGGAGCGCTGGCACAGGACGCACTGGGCTGTGACGGCGCACTGGAGACACGGTGTGTAGAACCGGCACACATTGTACCGGAACGGTGACACACACCTCAAGGCGAGTGCGTGGAGGAGACGCAGGACGTACCGGACTGGGGAGGTGCACTGGAGGGCAGATGCGTGAAACTGGTGCATATGACACCGGATTGGTGTCACGCTCCTCAGCACGCCCGCTCTGCAGCACTCTCAACGCCAACACCTCTCTCCGGAATCTTTGGTCAAGTTCCTCACTCGACTCCCTGACTGGCTCTGGTTCACCCCTCGGCTCCGCCGACCACTCCGTGTGCCCCCCCCAATTTTTTGGCAGGGGCTGCCTCTCGGGCTTCCGTCGTGGCTGCGAACCCCGGAGTCGTCGTTGATCCTCCTTCGCTGCCTCCGCCTGCTTCCATGGCAGGGTCTTGTCCCCTGCCATAACCTCCTCCCATGTCCTCCACTCCCTTTTCTCCCTGGCCCAGGATCCCTGCTCCTCCTGGCCACGCTGCTTGGTCTTTTGGTGGTGGGATCTTCTGTTACGCTCGTCGTTTGAATGAGGAGACCAAGGTGCAGCGTGGTAGGCGAACATCTTACTTTCTTACTTTTGTTACTTTTCTTACCTATCTTACTTTCTCCCCACTTTTAGAAACACAGTAATTATGATGACTTTCAGAGGACATCTTCCATCCTATCAAAGCTCTTGTAGTATCAACTGACATGCTTTCCATCCAATCAAAGCTCTTGTAGTATGAACTGACATGCTTTCCATCCAATCAAAAGATCAGAGAATGAATCTAGCACTACAGGGCACTAATTGTGGTGAGTAATTGACTGAAAGAGAGAGAAAGACAATAGTTGAACATTTTTGAATAAATTAATTTCTTCCAAAATTAAGAAAAACAGCAGAGACTTTCAGTTTTATTAATTTAATTTTTTACCACAGTGTAACTGCTAAACTGTTTGTTGTACACTGTACTGAATGATTGTGCACATGGATTGGATTGTGGGTTCACTAATGTATTAGTTATAGTTTTCTTACTATAACGTTAATAGGGTAAACGATGTAAACTGTGTAGCTGTTAGCAGTTGGTATGAAGGTTTGCGCCTGTAACAGACAGCTATTATGTTACGCACTGAAGTCCGAAAGCAAAGGTGAAAGGTGAAAGGAGGAGAGCGCGATGATGTGAGAAGGAATTATGCAATGAGCAAAGTGATGACGCTGTATGTGGCTGCTATGAAAGTGAACTGTGTGTGCGGGTGATCAGGGGTGTATTCATTCCACCGATTCTGTTGCAAAACGTTTGGAAGCAAACAAAAATGAAACATGGAGGGAACTACCTGAATTTGTTTAAGAGAAGAGCAGTTTTAAAATAAAACGTTTTGCAACTGTTTAATGTTTTTTTTTTTTTTTTCTACTGTATTATTGACTGCATGTTTGTTTATTCCATGTGTAACTCTGTGTTGTTGTATGTGTCGAACTGCTTTGCTTTATCTGGGCCAGGTCGCAGTTGTAGCCTACCTGGTCTCCCTGGTTAAATAAAGGTGAAATTTAAATAAATAAATAAATACAATTTAATGATTACACCTTATATCAGGTAGATGCAGGCAACAGTGTGCAGGGGGATTACCTAGTCATTTGCCCAACTGAATACATTCAACTGAAATGTGTCTTCCGCGTTTAACCCAACCCCTCTGAATCAAAGAGCTGCGGGGGGCTGCCATAATCGACATCCACGTCTTCGGTGCCTGGGGAACAGTGGGTTACCTGACTTGCTCAGGGGCAGAACAATATATTTGTACTTTGTTAGATTGGGGATTTGATCCAGCAACTATTTGAGTTACTGGCCCAACGTTCTAACGACTAGGCTACCTGCAAGATGGTATTGAATGTGTCACTGTCTGTCCCCTTGATTACTCCAATTTGTCACTCAACCTGTGCACCTACATTAAACCTTTCATTTGTTGGGTAGGTTGTAGCGACCTCATGATGGGTAAAAGGCAAATTTGAGTATCGTGTAGTAGCCTAAACCTGTTGATGTTACATTGAAATGGGGGAATGGAATATGAATGACAGTCATCCAATAGGCTGTAATAGAAATAAGGCCATGCTCATAAAAACATTGGCCCTGACCGCCACTGCAGGAGGACTGTGTGTTGGGGAACGTGATGGGGAAGTGAGGAGGGGTTTGTGTTGGGGAACGTGATGGGGAAGTGAGGAGGGGTTTGTGTTGGGGAACGTGATGGGGAAGTGAGGAGGGGTTTGTGTTGGGGAATGTGATGGGGAAGTGAGGAGGGGTTTGTGTTGGGGAACGTGATGGGGAAGTGAGGAGGGGTTTGTGTTGGGGAACGTGATGGGGAAGTGAGGAGGGGAACGTGTTGGGGAACGTGATGGGGAAGTGAGGAGGGGTTTGTGTTGGGGAACGTGATGGGAAGTGAGGAGGGGTTTGTGTTGGGGAACGTGATGCGGAAGTGAGGAGGGGTTTGTGTTGGGGAACGTGATGTGGAAGTGAGGAGGGGTTTGTGTTGGGGAACGTGATGCGGAAGTGAGGAGGGGTTTGTGTTGGGGAACGTGATGGGGAAGTGAGGAGGGGTTTGTGTTCATGTTGGGAAATGAGGAGGTGTGTGTTCATGTTGGGGAAGTGAGGAGGTGTGTTGATGTTGGGGAACGTGATGGGGAAAGTGAGGAGGGGTTTGTGTTCATGATGGGGAAGTAGTGAGGAGATGTGTGTAGATGTTGGGGAAGTGAGGAGTTGTGTGTAGATGTTGGGGATGTAGTGAGGAGATGTGTGTTGATGTTGGGGAAGTGAGGAGGTGTGTGTTGATGTTAGGAAAGTGAGGAGGTGTGTGTTGATGTTGGGGAAGTGAGGAGGGGTGTGTGTTGATGTTGGGGAAGTGAGGAGGTGTGTGTTCATGTTGGGGAAGTGAGGAGGTGTGTGTTGATGTTGGGGAACGTGAGGAGGTGTGTGTTGATGTTGGGGAAGTGAGGAGGGGTGTGTGTTCATGTTGGGGAAGTAGTGAGGAGGTGTGTGTTGATGTTGGGGAAGTGAGGAGGTGTGTGTTGATGTTGGGGATGTAGTGAGGAGGTGTGTGTTGATGTTAGGAAAGTGAGGAGGTGTGTGTTGATGTTGGGGAAGTGAGGAGGTGTGTGTTGATGTTGGGGAAGTGAGGAGGTGTGTGTTCATGTTGGGGAAGTGAGGAGGTGTGTGTTGATGTTGGGGAAGTGAGGAGGTGTGTGTTGATGTTGGGGAAGTGAGGAGGTGTGTGTTCATGTTGGGGAAGTGAGGAGGTGTGTGTTGATGTTGGGGAAGTGAGGAGGTGTGTGTTCATGTTGGGGAAGTGAGGAGGTGTGTGTTGATGTTAGGAAAGTGAGGAGGTGTGTGTTGATGTTCGGGATGTAGTGAAAAGGTCTTTTCACAGCAGTTGACTACCTTTTACAAAATGCTAAAATATGCACAGTTTAATATGTAATTTTACACTGACGAATACGTCGATCTAGATAACCTAGATCATCCTCCTTTTTATACTTCACGCCTTTTCACACTTCTGTCTTTTTGGTCAGCGATGCTTGGCACATTTCCTGTCAGCTTCCTTCAATGCGGAGAGGATTTCATCATCAAGCAGTCAGTGGGCGTCGTGTCTCTCCGCTGTTATTCATTTAGGCTGCACGTTTTCTCTTGAACTCTTACAAGAACCCATAGCTCTAATGGTTATTCTCAATGCCTGTGACATCATGACTGCCAAGGTGGAGAGAAAACTCAAGGGGAGTCCTTTCATAATTGCAAATATTAAATCAACGTTATTGACTGAAAGTGTTATACAGT
Source organism: Salvelinus alpinus (assembly GCF_045679555.1). Classification (NCBI taxonomy): domain Eukaryota; kingdom Metazoa; phylum Chordata; class Actinopteri; order Salmoniformes; family Salmonidae; genus Salvelinus; species Salvelinus alpinus. The sequence continues at coordinate 65,924,898 of NC_092096.1, read as the reverse complement.
GATTCTCGGCCACTTGAACCGTGGCTGTGAATGGAGATCTGGTGGTCTATTTACCTTAACGACAGGCCACATGAATCAAGCGTGATTTACAAGCAGAGCGGTGGGATGAACAGCTTTACTGCTCATTGATGTTTTATTAGGTACAAACGGCAGGGCCAATCTGAATATCTCCTATATAAAGCTGTCAGGGGCTGCGGACTGGGTTGTTGGTAAAACTCCCAGGTGCGTCTCATCTTCTATTTCCCTCTGATTGGACTGCTGACATTTCTGACATTTTCCCCCCTCTGCCCAATAACATGAGCCATATTGGCAGCACGTCCACGTTTTAATGTGTGTGTGTGTGTGAGTGATATGCCTGCATCTACCTTATATAGGGTGTATTCATTACTTTAAACATTTGCAAAACATTCTGTTTCATAACTGATACTAAGTTTATATTAGACAAATGCAGGTAGTTCCCTCCATGTTTCATTGTCACGCCCTGACCTTAGAGAGCCTTTTTATTCTCTATTTGGTTAGGTCAGGGTGTGACTAGGGTGGGCAATCTATGTTGTATTTTCTATGTTGGCCTGCTATGGTTCCCAATCAGAGGCAGCTGTCTATCGTTGTCTCTTATTGGGGATCATACTTAGGCAGGCTTTTTTTGGAAACCAAAAAACGAGTTTCTAGAATGTTATGCTAAATCATATATATTTTTTTACTGAAATATCACATTTACATACAGTAAGTATTCAGACACTTTACTCAGTATTTTGTTAAAGCGCCTTTGACAGTGATTACAGCCTTGAGTCTTCTTAGGTATGACGTAACAAGCTTGGCACACCTGTATTTGGAGAGTTTCTCCCATTCTTCGCTGAAGATCCTCTCAAGCTCTGTCAGGTTGGATGGGGACCGTTGATTTAAAGCTATTTTTAGGTCTCCCCAGAGATGTTCGATCGGGTTCAAGTCCGGGCTCTGACTGGGCCACTCAAGGACATTCAGAGACTTGCCCCGAAGCCACTCCTGCGCTGTTTTAGCTGTGTGCTTAGGTACGATGTCCTGTTGGAAGGCGAAACTTTGCCCCAGTCTGAGGTCCTGAGCGCTCTGGAGCAGGTTTTCATCAAGGACCTCTCTGTACTTTACTCCGTTCATCTTTGCCTCGATCCTGACTAGTCTCCCAGTCCCTGCCACTGGAAAACATCCCCACAACATGGTGCTGCCACCACCATGCTTCACCGTAGGGATGGTGCCTGGTTTACTCCAGACGTGACGCTTGGCATTCAGGCCAACGAGTTAAATCGTAGTTTCATCAGACCAGAGAATCTTGTTTCTCAAGGTCTGAGATTCTTTATGTGCCTTTTGGCAAACTTCAAGCAGGCTGTCATGTGCCTTTTAATGAGGAGTGGCATCCGTCTGGTCACTCTACCATAAAGACCTGATTGGTGGGGTGCTGCATAGATGGTTGTCTTTCTGGAAGGTTCTCCCATCTCCACAGAGGAACTCTAGATCTCTGTCAGAGTGACCATTGGTTTCTTGGTCACCTCCCTGACCAAGGCCCTTCTCCCCTGATTGTTCAGTTTGGCCGGGTGACCAGCTCTGGGAAGACTCTTGGTGGTTCCAAACTTCTTCCATTTAAGAATGATGGAGGTCACAGTGTTCTTGGGGACCTTCAATGCTGTTACACTTCCCCAGACCTGTGCCTCGACACAATCCTGTTTCAGAGCTCTACAGACAATTACTTACACCTCATGGTTTGTTTTTTGCTCTGACATGCACTTTCATCTGTAGGACCTTATATAGACAGGTTTGTACCTTTCCAAGTCATGGCTAATCACTATAATTTTCCACAGGGGGACTCCAATCAAGGATGATAAATGGAAACAGGATACACCTGAGCTCAATTTCGAGTCTCAAAGGGTCTGAATACGTAATGTACCAGTCCAAAGTTTGGACACGTCTACTCATACCAGAGTTTTTCTTTATTTAAAAATGTTCTACATTGTAGAATAGTAGTGAAGACATCACAACTATGAAATAACATATATAGAATCATGTATTAAGCAAAAAGGTGTTAAACGAATCAAAATATATTTTATATTTTAGATTCTTCAAAGTACCCACCGTTTGCCTTGATGACAGCTTTGCAAACTCTTGGCATTCTCTCAACCAGCTTCACCTGGAATGCTTTTCCATCCCATTTGAAGGAGTTCCCACATATGCTGAGCACTTGTTGGCTGCTTTTCTTTTCACTCTGCGGTCCAACTCATTCCAAATCATCTCAGTTGGGTTGAGGTCGGGTGATTGTGGAGGCCAGGTCATCTAATGCAGCACTCCATCACTCTCCTTCTTGGTCAAGTAGCCCTTACTGAGACTGGATGTGAGTTGGGTTATTGTTCTGTTGAAAAACAACTGATAGTCCCACTAAGCGCAAACCAGATGGGACGGCGTATCGCTGCAGAATGCTGTGGTAGCCATGCTGGTTAAAACTTCTTCGGGATCAGTGTCCCATCCACGGGACAGTTGAGATAACGTAGGCTAATGCGATTAGCATTAGGTTGTAAGAAACAAGAACATTTCCCAGGACATAGACATCTCTGATATTGGCAGAAAGCTTAAATTCTTGTTCATCTAACTGCACTGTTCAATTTACAGTAGCTATTACAGTGAAAGAATACCATGCTATTGTTTCAGGAGAGTGCACGATTTTGAACATGAAAAGTTATTAATAACATGACCGAATATAAACAGTGTAGCTATTTCCTCCGCAAGGCAATCAAACAAGCTAAGCGTCAGTATAGAGACAAAGTAGAGTCGCAATACAACGGCTCAGACACGAGAGGTATGTGACAGGGTCTACAGTCAATCACAGACTATAAAAAGAAAACCAGCCCCGACGCGGACCCCGATGTCTTGCTCCCAGTAAAACTAAACAACTTTTTTGCTCGCTTTGAGGACAATACAGTGCCACCGACACGGACCGCTACTGAAACCTGCGGGCTCTCCTTCACCGCAGCCAACGTGAGTAAAACATTTAAACAGCTCCACCCCACTGATCCTCAACACTGGGGCCCCACAAGGGTGCATTCTCAGCCCTCTCCTGTACTCCCTGTTCACCGATGACTGCGTGGCCATGCACGCCTCCAACTCAATCATCAAGTTTGCAGACGACACTACAGTGGTAGGCTTGATTACCAACAACGACGAGACAGCCTACAGGGAGGAGGTGAGGGCCCTCGGAGTGTGGTGTCAGGAAAATAACCTCACACTCAACGTCAACAAAACAAAGGAGATGATCGTGGACTTCAGGAAACAGCAGAGGGAGCACCCCCTCTATCTACATCGACGGGACAGTAGTGGAGAAGGTGGAAAGTTTTAAGTTCCTCAGCGTACACATCACGGACAAACTGAAATGGTCCACCTACACAGACAGCGTGGTGAAGAAGGCGCAACAGCGCCTCTTCAACCTCAGGAGGCGGAAGAAATTTGGCTTGTCACCAAAAACACTCACAAACTTTTACAGATGCACAATTGAAAGCATCCTGTCGGGCTGTATCACCGCCTGGTATGGCAACTGCCCTGCCCACAACCGCAAGGCTCTCCAGAGGTTGGTGAGGACTGCACAACGCATCACCGGGGGCAAACTACCTGCTCTCCAGGACACCTACACCACCCGATGTCACAGGAAGGCCAAACAGATCATCAAGGACAACAACCACCCTAGCCACTGCCTGTTCACCCTGCTATCATCCAGAAGGCGAGGTCAGTACACGTGCACCAAAGCTGGGACCGAGAGACTGAAAAACAGCTTCTATCTCAAGGTCATCTATCTCAAGGCCATACTATATATGTATACTGTACTCTATACAATCTACTGCATCTTGCCTATGCCGTTCGGCCATCGCTCATCCATATATTTATATGTACATATTCTTATTCATACCTTTACACTTGTGTGTAAAAGGTAGTTGTTGTGAAATTGTTAAATTATTTTTTAGATATTGCTGCATGGTCGGAACTAGAAGAACAAGCATTTCACTACACTTACATTAACATATGCTAACCATGTGACCAATAAAATGTGATTTGATTTGATATGATAAACACATTTGGGACATTTGAGCAGTCTCGATACACAATTTTGAACAGAAATGCAATGGTTCATTGGATCAGTCTAAAATGTTGCACATACACTGCTGCGATCTAGTGGCCGAAATCAAAATTTCACCCGGGCTGGAATAATACATTATGGCCTTTCTCTTGCATTTCAAAGATGATGGTACAAAAAAACACGAAAGAACGGTTGTTTTTTTATTTGTATTATCTTTTACGGGATCTATTGTGTTATATTCTCCAACATTCCTTTCAAATTTCCACAAACTTCAAAGTGTTTCCTTTCAAATGGTACCAATAATTTGCATATCCTTGCTTCAGGGCCTGAGCTACAGGCAGTTAGATTCGGGTTTGTCATTTTAAGCGAAAATTGAAAAAAAGGGGCACATCCTTATTAACAGATTTTAAGAGTGCCTTGAATTCTAAATAAATCACAGACAGTGTCACCAGCAACACACCCCCAAACCATCACACCTCCTGATCCATGCTTCATGGTGGGAACCACATATGCGGAGAGCATCTGTTCACCTACTCTGCGTCTCACGAAGACACAGCGGTTGGAACAAAAAATCTCAAATTTGGACTCATCAGACCAAAGGACAGATTTCCAATGGTCTAATGTCCATTGCTCGTGTTTCTTGGCACAAGCAAGTTTCTTATTATTATTGGTGTCCTTTAGTAGTTGTTTCTTTGCAGCAACTTGACAATGAAGGCCTGATTCACTCAGTCTCCTCTGAACAGTTGATGTTGAGATGTGTCTTCTACTTGAACTCTGTGAAGCATTTACTTGGGCTGCAATTTCTGAGGCTGGTAACTCTAGTGAACTTATCCTCTCTAGCAGAAGTAACTCTGGGTCTTCCTTTCCTGTGGCTGTCCTCATGAGAACCAGTTTCCGCATTGTCTTAAAGTAATGATGGACTGTCATTTCTCTTTGCTTATTTGAGCTGTTCTTGCCATAATATGGACTTGGTCTTTTACCAAATGGGGCTATCTTCTGTATACCACCCCTTCCTTGTCACAACTGATTGGCTCAAACGCATTAAGAAGGAAATAAATTCCACAAAATAACATTTAACAAGGCACACCTGTTAATTGAAATGCATTCCAGGTGAATACCTCATGAAGCTGTTTGAGAGAATGCCAAGAGTATGCAATGCTGTCATCAAGGCAAAGCGTGGCTACTTTGAAGAATCTCAAATATAAAATATATTTTGATTTGTTTAAGAATTTTCTGGTTACTACATGATTCCATATGTTTTATTTCATAGTTTTGATGTCTTCAAAACTATGTAGAAAATAGGAAAACATTAAGAAAATCCCTTGAATGAGTAGGTGTGTCCCAACTTTTGACTGGTACTGTACGTAAATAAAGGGGTATTGAATATTTTCTATTTATTTAATCCATTTTCGAATACGGCTGTAACTTAACAACATTTGGAAAAAGTCAAGGGGTCTGAAAACTTTCCGAAGTCACTGTATTTAGTATAGATTTATCTAAAAAATAATACTTTTTAAAAAAGTTTCACAGTTTACATTCTTCAGAGTCGGACATTTATTGTACCTTGGGTGAAATAGGGGGAGCTGTTAGCATTATTTTTTTTTTTACATTTCCAAATTAAACTGCCTCGTACTCAATTCTTGCTCGTACAATATGCATATTATTATTACTATTGGATAGAAAACAATCTCTAGTTTCTAAAACCGTTAGAATTATGTCTGTGGGTGAACCAGAACTCTTTCTACAGCGAAACTCATGACAGGACATGCGAAGCTCTGAAAAATAGTCTCTGATCTCGGATCAGTTTAAAACTCTGTGTGTGCCCTATGGCTTGACATGAACTGCACCCGCCTTCCCCTGGATGTCAGTAACCAATGAGAAGTGGAATGGTGTCTCTACGTGTTTGTCAGAGTTTATAAAAGGGAATGGAGTGAGATGTCCCTTCTTTTCGACGCTCGCCAGGACGCAAGGGAGGACATCAGAATCGCATGCTCAAAAGCTCTCGTTATTGATCAAAGATATATCCGTCTGTGATTTAATTCGATATAGGTGTTAGAAACATCATAACGAAGTTATTTGAAACCGATTTATATCAGTTTATGCGAGTATACTGCTATTTTTCTGAATTTCCTTAGTATTGCGTTTGAGGATTTGGGCATGTGTGTGCCGTGTAGCTATCGTTAGCTGCTAGTTCCGAAGTTGAGGAGGTCGTTTTACAACAAAGCAACGATTCTTTTGGACAAAGGACACATTGCCCAAGATACTGATGGAAGCTCGTCCAAAAGTAAGAGTTATTTATGATTTTATTCCGTATTTATGTGGAAAAATGTAAACGCAGTTGTCAGCCATTTTTTGCGGCACTAGTCTGGCTGTAACTCACAATGTATGTCTAGTAACGTAAATTTTAAAAATCTAAATCAGCGGTTGCATTAATAACCAATGCATCTTTCATTAGCTGTCCAACCTGTATTTTTGTAGTCAATCTAATCGATAAATAATCGTAAACATAGGTGCCTTTCCAAGATGGCGCCGGCCAGAATGCATGCCATGTTTTGACAGATTACATTGCATAACCACGATTTGTGATGCTAAATATGCACATTTTCGAACAAACTCTATATGCATTGTATAATATGATGTTACAGGACTGTCATCTGAAGAATTCTGAGAAGGTTAGTGAAAAAATTAATATATTTTGGTGGCGATAACGTTATCGCCCCTTTTGCATTGATTCAATGCTGGGGTGATGTTAGCTCATGTGGTATGCTAATATAACGATATATTGTGTTTTCGCTGTAAAACACTTAGAAAATCTGAAATATTGTCTGGATTCACAAGATCTGTGTCTTTCGATTGCTGTAGGCTGTGTATTTTTCAGAAATGTTTTAGGATGAGTATTTTGGTAATTGACGTCGGTCTCTGTAATTATTCCGGCTGCTTCCAACGCTATTTCAGATTGCAGCTGCAATGTAGAACTGTGATTTATACCTGAAATATGCAAATTTTTCTAAAAAAACATATCCTATACCATAAATATGTTATCAGACTGTCATCTTATGAAGTTGTTTCTTGGTTAGTGGCTATATATATCTTTATTTAGTCGAATTAGTGATAGCTACTGATGGAGTAAAAAACTGGTGGAGTAAAAAAAGTGGTGTCTTTTGCTAACGTGGTTAGCTAATAAATTTACATATTGTGTCTTCCCTGTAAAACATTTTAAAAATCAGAAATGATGGCTGGATTCACAAGATCTGTATCTTTCATCTGGTGTCTTGGACTTGTGATTTAATGATATTTAGATGCTTGTATTTACTTGTGACGCTATGCTAGGCTATGCTAGTCAGCTTTTTTACTGTGGGGGGTGCTCCCGGATCCGGGATGAGTACCAAGTAAAAGTTAAATGCGGAAGACACATTTCAGTTGAATGCATTCAGTTGTACAACTGACTAGGTATCCCCCTTTCCCCTGGCCTTTGCCTTTCCCTTTTCCTTTATCTCACCATTGAGTCCAGGGTTGCTTTCACAAGGGAGCCCTGCGTATATAACATTTCATCAGACAAAATCAAAAATGAAATATGATATAACACAAGTTTTAAAAAAAATACAGCACAACACAAACATTCAAGAAAAACAATTACATTCCTCAATAAAAGGTTCCCAATCAACACTGAATGCCCCTTTCCTGTGTAACACAAAAACAGTTTTCCGACGTCTTCAGTCACTGGGTTCCTAGCCTCGGCACGGCATTACATTTCACTTAGATAAATCGCCATGACGACGGGGCACAGACGGTGCCATACGTACACGTCCCGCCAGACCGAAGGGGAAGGAATGACCTAACAGACAGTTGTTAATGTGGCCATGACCAGAGGACAGTATGTCTCCGTGTGCGTTTGTGTGCATACCTGCACGATATTCACCACAGGTAGGGAACATACCACCCCAAAACCTCACCGTACACAGATAGTGAGATGTTATTAACCCAGAAACAATGTGGTTTTTTGAACGGCTGGATTATTACTAGAATACCAATCACAGATATCTGTCAGAGACAGAATATATACTGACATCATTGAGTCAACCTCTACCCACGAAGTCACGACAGGATCAATCGTGCCGAAGTACTGCCAGTGTGTTTGACATGTTTGACATTTCTGGGGTTACGTGCTTTTCTGTCCCTCATGGAACTGGTGTTTGACAGGATGTGAGAGCCAGTCAACCACGACGGGCCAAATGGGCTCCCTCTGAAAGGCCAGGAAGTCTAGTGCGGAACCACCAATAACAGCCAAGCTATTGTGATTGGACGACATGGAACAGTTGGACTGGAATAGCGGTGGGGCACTAAACATGGAGATGTGGGGATGAAAAATGGAGGATGAAACATGGAGATATTGTGATGTATCATGGAGACGTGGGGACGAAACATGGAGATGTGGGGACGAAACATGGAGATGTAGGGATGAAACATGGAGATGTAGGGGTGAAACATGGAGATGTAGGGATGAAACATGGATATGTGGGGATGAAACATGGAGATGTGGGGACGAAACATGGAGATGTAGGGATGAAACATGGATATGTGGGGATGAAACATGGAGATGTGGGGACGAAACATGGAGATGTAGGGATGAAACATGGAGATGTGGGGGTGAAACATGGAGATGTAGGGATGAAACATGGATATGTGGGGATGAAACATGGATATGTGGGGATGAAACATGGAGATGTGGGGACGAAACATGGAGATGTAGGGATGAAACATGGAGATGTAGGGATGAAACATGGATATGTGGGGATGAAACATGGAGATGTGGGGACGAAACATGGAGATGTAGGGATGAAACATGGAGATGTAGGGATGAAACATGGATATGTGGGGGTGAAACATGGAGATGTGGGGATGAAACATGGATATGTGGGGGTGAAACATGGAGATGTTACGAACACTGTTTGACAATATAAAGGTAGCTCTGCCTTTTGGATAAAATACTGAATTCTCATTTCTCAATGGAAATGAAAAAAAACTGGATGCCAATTTCGGATTGGTTAGCATGCAGATTTAAATTTAGTACATTTACAAATTTAGCAGATACTCTTAGCATCACAACTTACAGGAGCAATTAGAGTTATGTTCCTTACTTAAGGGCACATCAACATATTTTTCACCTGGTTAGTTCAGGGATTGGAACAAGCAAACTTTCAGTTATTCCCTCAATGCTCTTAATCACTCAGCTTCCTGCCACACATTGCACAAAACGTTCATATAAGATGTTTTGTTTGGTGTTTACTCCTTCGTGTGGTGATGTTCTTTTTCCAGATGACAATACAAATCACAAAATCATACCACAAAAGAAAAACACGCCTCCTGAGAGACTGTGGGTAGTCCTGACATCTGTCAGTCAAGGGGCAGTCTTCTTCTTAGTAGACGTTATCTGTTGCCATGGTAAGAGACAGGTGTATAATAAGCTGTCCCTCTCTCTCTCCCAGTTCAGCAGCGTGCCACCTTGAGCGATAAAGACCCTTTGGTTCACTTATCAGCCTGATGATCCAGACAGCCGTGAAGACGCACACCGTTTGGTTATTAACATCTGCTCAGGAAGAAGCTGCCCTATTGACCTGCCACTCATCATGTAACGTCCAATCAGAACCCCTCCTGACCTGCCACTCACAATCTAATGTCCAATCAGAACCCTTTAGTGTCCCTGTCACCACTGAGAGAAGTGCATGGGAGAGGAGGGTCTTCTGTAGCCCCCCCCCCCCCACGGTGAGACCTGAGATTCCAGGGAAAGCACCTCCAGTGCTCTAAGATCATGTAAATCACCTAAACAGCCATTTCATCTCCCCCGCACACTTAACGGCACAGCCCGACACCGGGGAGAGTGGCAGATACAGCGGGGTGTCACGTTCAGAAACCACTGTTCCTTTTTATTTTTCTCTGCCAGGGGCGTACGGGGCTCTGTGAAGCAGCTCGGAACAGTGCTTTATTAGAAGTGTTTACAATTACTGGGATATTGACTAAACACACTTAGCAAATTCACTCCACCGTTCACACTAATGCAAAATGCAAGGAACAGCGATGGTGATCAATGAAATATATTTTCATGGGCTAATGCACTGGATAAGACAACAAAACATTTGTTTATTTTTTGTTTATTAGGGCTATTTTGCAGTGACCTACTGTACTGATGGGGAAGGGATATTGCATTTCCAAAGCCCGCTCCACTTCTTAAGGATCCACCCTTTTTTTTTTCTCCTAAAATGACATACCCAAATCTAACTGCCTGTAGCTCAGGCCCTGAAGCAAGGATATGCATATTCTTGGTACCATTTGAAAGGAAACACTTTGAAGTTTGTGGAAAAGTAGGAGAATATAACACAAAAGATCTGGTAAAAGATAATACAAAGAAAAAACCAACCGTTATTTTGTATTTTTTTTGTAACATCATCTTTGAAATGCAAGAGAAAGGCCAAAATGTATTATACCAGCACATGTGCAATTTAGATTTTGGCCACTAGATGGCAGCAGTGTATGTATAAAGTTTTAGACTGATCCAATGAACCATTGCATTTCAGTTCAAAATTATGTATAAGACTGCCCAAATGTGCGTAATTTGTTTATTAATAACTTTTCATGTTCAAAATTGTACACTCTCCTCAAACAATAGCATGGTATTATTTCACTGTACAGTAATAGCTACTGTAAATTGGACAGTGCAGTTAGATTAACAAGAATTTAAGCTTTGTGCTAATATCAGATATGTCTATGTCCTGGGAAATGTTCTTGTTACTTACAACCTCATGCTAATCGCATTAGCCTACGTTAGCTCAACCATCCCGTGTAAGGGACTCCGATCCCGAAGAAGTTTTAAATCTCCAATGTGACACAGTGATAAAAATATATTATATCACAAGAGCCTTTTGAATGACGTAACCTGTGTTCTGTCTACTCTAAAAGTGTGGCTTAAATCCACCTCTCTTTTCTTTTAGCCGGATTCAAATTTGCTAAATGAGGACATCCCAGATGCCCCTCCTTCTCTCCCTCTTATCGTATTTTATTCATCGATCATAAACCTCCCTGTGGACTCCCTGTGGACTCCCCTCTCTGTAATGTAAATTGGGGGTTTCAACATCCAGGAAGTGCATTTTCAAGCCACTCTACATCTCCCCATCTCTCCCTCACTCGCTTCCCCTCCTTCTTCTCCATCCCTCTTCTTTCCTTATCTGTTTGCTGCATTTATCTGCTAGCCAAGGTCAGACAACTGGTTACCTATCAAGCCCGATAAGGAATGGGGGGCAGACTGGGGGGGGGGGGGGGGGGCAGACTGGGTCGAGGTCAGGAGGGTCCAGCTTGGCTAATCTCCTCAAACTGTCCCCTGATAACAACGTTTGCCTTTTGTAGCTTAACACTTGCCATTTGTTACAATTATTTAGCAACATCCAGACGCAGAAGCATACTGTACCAAATTAAGGTTACTCTTCAATCTTTCCTTTATTTCCTTCAGGGGCATGCTCATGCCTTCAGAGAGGGAGAAGAGGAGGAGAGGAATGAGGGAGCAGAAGATAACCTGCAGATTCTCACAGAGGACCCTAGGGAGAGATTCCTGCTCACTACAGATTGACTCATCTTCTCTAAGACAGGAAGTGGATCAGGTTTATGGAAGCCAGGCCCAGATCCCTTTAATTCCCTGCCTTGTGTTCTACAGTGAGGTAGGGGCCAGGCCCAGATCCCTTTAATTCCCTGCCTTGTATACTACAGTGAGGTGGGGGCCAGGCCCAGATCCCTTTAATTCCCTGCCCTGTGTTCTACAGTGAGGTGGGGGCCAGGCCCAGATCCCTTTAATTCCCTGCCCTGTGTTCTACAGTGAGGTGGGGGCCAGGCCCAGATCCCTTTAATTCCCTGCCTTGTGTTCTACAGTGAGGTGGGGGCCAGGCCCAGATCCCTTTAATTCCCTGCCTTGTGAGGTGAGGGCCAGGCCCAGATCCCTTTAATTCCCTGCCCTGTGTTCTACAGTGAGGTGGGAGCCAGGCCCAGATCCCTTTAATTCCCTGCCCTGTGTTCTACAGTGAGGTGGGGGCCAGGCCCAGATCCCTTTAATTCCCTGCCCTGTGTTCTACAGTGAGGTGGGGGCCAGGCCCAGATCCCTTTAATTCCCTGCCCACTAGAGGGAGATTTGGTCATTCCACTGCAGGAAAGGGCTACGTCTGTTGTAGTTATTGTGTTGAGGGTGTGGTAAAATCTATATTCTGTCCTTTAATCAAAATAGAAAACTTTTAAGATTGGTGTATGTGGGTACTTACATTGTCAGCTTATTTGACGGTTTAGGAGGCTAAAGAGTGACATTTTTGTGTGTGTGTTTGCCTCATCCTTCCATGCCGGAGAGAAAACACAACCACAGACAAATAAAAAGCCTTGTAGAATACTCACACCAGCGCACACAAACAAACACATCTCTTCTTTTCCTCTACTAGAGGGTTTTCTATTAAATAATTCAAAAGGCTGTGCTAGGATGCCAATCAGAAATACTACAGCCATAAAAGGCGTGTCTGTAGTTGGTGCAGAGTCGAGCGATGCAGCAAATGAAGGCATTATTCTTGATATCCTGGGGAGGATGCAACAGCGGTTGTATTTCTGCCTTCATATTTATTTATTTATTTATCCTCTTGGTGGAGGGAAAGAGCAGTGTTTGGGTAACTGCAGCGAGAGGACTGTCAGCACACTTTATCCCCATTTGAATAGCGTCTTACCGACCATTGCTTTTACGCTGCAAGGTGAAACTGTCTTTGCGGCGCGCCAGTTCCACAGGCAAAGCCTTGTTCTATGAGTTGAGCTCTGTGCTTAGTGCTTCAACCTTTGATTTAGCTCAGTGAACTTGTTATTATTTCATATTTCTAGTGTTTAATAAAAAATAATGGTACCACACATCCTACACTGTAGTGACTATAGTTATTAGTCAATAATTAAATATATATGTAATCTGTTTTCTGCTTCACGTCACACCTACTTATTACCTAGACTTTCCAGGTCTAACTCTGCAATACTATTTTTACAGTCCGTATGATTGGACAGTATCTCCTGAAATTAATTTGGCTTCCCGTAAACTGCTTTGAAATGATTCAATATTATCCATAATCAGTAAAGATATGTACAGTAATTCAAACCTTATCATAATTACATATTTATCTGAGGGGAGAATTAGGTTTATTCCACAAATAGAATCTAGGAGTTACATTAATGCAAGAAACATATTTCTGAATATTGAAATGAAAATGCAGGGAAACGTTCAGTACATTAGACGATTACACACTAACAGACCGATCTGCCACTATATATCACCAGGCAGTTATTTCCAATCCATTTACTTTCTATCAATGTTCTTCTTCTTCACTGAATGGATGCCCTGATGCAAATCCATATCAAATGTGTAGATTAAAACCACCTGGGTGGAGGAAGATGATGAAGATGATGGTGGTGAAGTACGATGAAGACGATGGTGGCTCTACTGTCAGATAACAGAGTGATGGACCAGGTGCTTCCATTATGACCTTCCTCAGCTGACATCCATACAGCGGAACACATCACCGGGAGATGGGGGACAAATAATAAGGGGAAAGAGGGATACCTAGTCAGTTGTCCAACTGAATGTATTCAACTGAAATGTGACTTCTGCATTTAACCCAACCCCTCTGAATCAGAGAGGTGCAGGGAGCTGCCATAATCAACATCCATGTCTTCAGCACCCGGGGAACAGGGGGTTAACTGCCTTGTTCAGGTGCAGAAGGACACATTGTTACATTGTTAGCTCAGGGATTCGATCCAGTAACCTTTTGGTTACAGGCCCAACACTCTAACCACTAGGCTACCTGCCGCCAGGTGGTGAAGGCGTGCATTATGGAATGTTAAGGAGAATGGCTGTATTGATGACAGTTCTCAGACTGGGTAGAGTATGGTGTGTGTCTGTGTGCCCTTGGTGAAGAGCATGCTGGGTTACTCAGTACAGCTGGGTTGATATTGGGACAAACATCTGTGACTATAGTCATTTCTTCCCATTTGTATGCAATGTGTCACTATACTGCTACACACTAGAATGAAAAGATGGAGTTCTGGGAAAATAATGATTAGCTGATTGCAAAAGCAATTGGATGATACATTTGTTAGCTCCTATTGATAAAGTTGTGAAGCAATGGTTCATTTGTACCTCGCGGGTTGACACTCAAAACAAGATGACAAACAAACACCTTCATCATGACAATGAACAATGAGCACTCTTCCTGCATTCTCCTTGTGAAACCATCATAACAATCACTCTCAGCTTCTTGGTGGAAGCACAATGAACATATCTTTTTGTCACTCCAAAACAATGAGACATCCACTTAGCCCCCAAACCCTGTCTCTATATCTGAATTAGCACTAATGGACCATGCTAACCCCACCCCCCAATCACTTCTACCACTCCACTCTTATCCACTTGGTTACCTTAGTTACCTGCGATGACGTCACTCTCCTTCCACATCCAGGAGGTTATGGCAAGACAGGCAAGGTCGTTAGTCATGAAGAAGCCCCTGTGGTGCTCTCACGCTATCTTCCCTCGCCTAGGGACTCCACAGAGCATCCTCCGTAATTAGTCAACTTCCCCCTGCTAATCATCTGACTGACAGCACCTAGCCTCCTAGCCTAACCATTGAGCTAGAGTAGGACAGCATCCGCTAGCCATGGACGGAGGCTAGGGCCGAATCCTCCGGATGCTTCCCAAAACACCTGATCAACATCCTGCGTGGCTGATATATGATTGAGTTGTCAACAGGTTTCAATATTAACATCCTATTATTAATGTATGGTTTAAATCTGGGTTAGAATTTTGGATGTCAAAAAATTCATGTGAATTCTTTCAACTAGCCGCATTATTACATTGATACAGGAAGTTTAAATAACGACGGAACTCTGTTGACTCAAACAATCTTTGCCTGAGGGTAATGTTGTTAGCATAGAAACTATGGTAAACACTGCCTGGCTAATAGCTTAGGGCACCATTGAAATGAGAACATCGTAAATGCATTTCAGATGTGAAATCAGCAAATAAATAAATGTATTCACAGTGTATTAGCAGTATAACCCTGTTCATTTGTGAAATGGTTTCTCACTTATTTGCCGTGTTTGAGTATGGCTTCAACTCTATCACATGGTCGCATGTCAATTGACCTTGTTCATCTCTTGGCTCCAGACATGAATGTTGAGGGCAGGGTTGTGATGGGTGCTGCAGGCATCTCCTTCAGGGTGGATAATATTTACTAGCAAGATGAGTGTCACTGTCTTCATGATATCTGTAGACTTTCAAGTCTTAACAGTGACATGGTAATAGCTGATCTGCAAATCACAGGTTGTCTGTTTTCTTCAAATGCTAATTTACTGCTAATCATCAGCTCAGTACAGAGAATAACCCACTTACATTTACTCACAGCAATGTTTACTGCATGGCCCTTTAATCCATTTAAGTCAAACTCATTTCATGTTAATTTTTTACATTCAATAGAACTATTCACTCCCTTTTCATTCAGATGTTAAAATACTGTATGTAAGAGACATGATGCAAATTGGGAGACATTTTTGACTTTTTTCACCTCATTAACTGTACAGCATAGATACCATAAGTCTATGGCCAGGCTCTAAAGTCCCACGGAGTAAAAGTGTCTAATTTCTTTATTATTTTAGGACATGCACTGAGCCAATTAGTTCATCATTATGGCCAGGCAGGTGGTTCACTAATATCAGATAATGACACACCTTGGGCATTCTGAGACACTGTGCTGCACGGGGCTTTTCAGCAACATTGCACAGCGCACATGTCTAATTGGCTGCTGGAACAAGAGGGCGAATGGAAGAGAAGTTGCCACCAAAACTGTTTCTATCTCAGCCAAGATGGTTCAAGCTGGTTAAAGCTGGTTATATTCACTGGGACAATGGCATATTGTTTGGTGGATAACCAAGCATAGGCAGTAGGCAGCCACGTGTAACTTCATAAACACATAGAGGATTGAAGTCTCTAGAGAACTAGAGAGAAGTAGATCTTTTGTTCAAACAGGAAGAAAGGGTGGCAGAAGAAAGCCTGGGGGTCACAATCACCTCATCCTCCTTCTTCTGTCTCCCCTGATTAAAAACAAACAAACAAACAGAGAACAGATTGCCATGAAGTCTGACGAGACGCTTCCTTTATATCTTTCATTTGATTTTAAGTAAACGTGATCCAGCAAACGTCTTTTGTTTTTGATGTGGAGCCTCCCCGCCGAGTCTCGTCAGATTGTCATTAAGAACTCTTTTATTGACGCACAACATCAAACGCGAATCGGAGGCTTCATAAAAACTTTTTTATATTGTCAATAAAGAGTACAGAAATGGGCAGCTGTTATAATGTGAAATCCATCGATGACAATTCATATATTGTCTTCTTTCAGGAAACGTTTTGAGTCATTAATAGATTTGAAGAATTCTACCACATTCAGTCTTTACCTCCTGTAATTTTTTGTTATAATTATTTCCCCCTGCTGGATTTCTCAGGTAATAAAATCTACCAATCTGCCAGACAGAGAAAATGTTTGCTATTAGCTTTTGATAGTGTGAGTGAGTGCATATGAGAGATATACGAGGGGAGACATGAAGGGGAGGAAGAGTCAAGGGAGAGCTATATGATCCTCATCTAGTGATAGGGTTGTGGTTTTCTGAACGTGACCCCCCGTGACTCCCCACCCCTCACCGCTGTATCCGTCAATCTCCCCGGTGTCGGGCTGTGCCGTTAAGTGTGCGGGGGAGATGAAATGGCTGTTTAGGAGATTTACATGATGTCCCTGGAATCTCAGGTCTCACTGTAGGGGGGGGGGGGGGGGGGTCTACAGAAGACCCTCCTCTCCCATACACTTCTCTCAGTAGTGACAGGGACACTAAATGGTTCTGATTGGACATTCGATTGTGAGTGGCAGGTCAATAGGGCAGCTTCTTCCTGAGCAGATGTTAATAACCAAACGGTGTGCGTCTTCACGGCTGTCTGGATCATCAGGCTGATAAGTGAACCTAAGGGTCTTTATCGCTCAAGGTGGCACGCTGCTGAACTGGGAGAGAGAGGGACAGCTTATTATACACCTGTTTCACCATGGAGTCGAGGGATGGAGAGTGAGAGTTTCCCATGCCAATAAGGCCCCTTGAATTGAATTGAGAGAGAGAGCGAGAGAGAGCGAGAGCGAGCGAGAGAGAGAGAGAGCGAGAGACAGAGAGAGAGAGAGAGAGAGAGAGAGAGAGAGAGAGAGAGAGAGAGAGAGAGAGAGAGAGAGAGAGAGAGAGAGAGAGAGAGAAAGAGAGAGAGAGAGAAATTCAAAATAGAGGCTTGAAGTGTCCCTCTTAAAGTTATCCAATACACCCTGGGCTTTTCCCCCAATGTATCTGCTGAGCCTAGT
Organism: Salvelinus alpinus; assembly: GCF_045679555.1. Taxonomy (NCBI): domain Eukaryota; kingdom Metazoa; phylum Chordata; class Actinopteri; order Salmoniformes; family Salmonidae; genus Salvelinus; species Salvelinus alpinus. The sequence goes on along the minus strand of NC_092096.1, from coordinate 65,907,372 downwards.
CAATGCAGTGCTGGGACAAACCACATTGTTACTATGGGTAAGTGAAAAATAAGTGCATTCATGAACTGTAGCAATTCATGAATCCCAAGCATACAGTAAGTTTCTCTAAATACATGTGGCATAAGACTGTCATTTGCATGAATACCATTCATAGTTTGGCAATACTCGAGTTATATGACTCTAAAATTGTTACATCCCTTTCCTGTGAACACTATATATCAATGAACATTCCTGCATAGAGTGAGATGACTGTACGAATGAATATGTATTTTTATATTGAACAAGCCTTTACTTGACTGGAAATGTGTTATGTCATAAATCGTACATGATGTATGAGGAAAATACAGATCATCATTAATATGCAACAACCAGTTGCCAGAAGCGTTTGCGTCCTAGCGAATACGCGCCACCGCGATGCTCTGCAAACTGACAGCCGAGAACAGACAAAAGCAGTTTGTTTTCCTCAGAAGCTCATCGCGCTCCAGTCACACAGCTGCTATTGATGCAAACAGCTTTTAATATGGCCATTCACAGACCCATAGCAGTTTATTTTATTACGATAGCACCTTCCGAGAGGCTCGAACATCACGTCTCTCCCACGTCTCTCTACCTCCATATTGAGTGACACAGTGGTTATGAGCGATGATAGCTGTCGCCGCTCCGAGGAAGAATCTAAATGAACTGACAGCGACTGGCGCCAAGACACCTCGCTCCAGAAATTCCACTGACAACGTTATGATACTAAGAACTTTATACAGAATGATGAGGCCTGGAATCCGTGTGATTGAGGCGTTGCAGGAGAGCATATAATTCCTCACGTCAAGTGTTTATATGCTTAGGGATACTGTTGTTATTGGGACTACTGTCATATTCGGACATGTGACTTTTACATATGAAATGATGTAAAACACAGGTACAGTAGGAGAGTGAAACGGTTTTGTTTGGCTCGAAATACAGTTGTTGGGCGTCGTCATTTCAGAGAGAGCGAGTATAGAGACACATAGCATTACACGGTCGCACACTATTTTGTAAATATTCACAGTGATTGTCAATTGTCCATTAGCCTACTACTGAAGCCACAACAAACACTGGACAAAGCCCATGGCAAGAGACCCACTAGACCATGACGTGTTGTTCGCGATGGGGTATTTGTTAAATTGCTGCCTCGCCAATTCAAAGTGGAACTCTTTGCTGCTGGCCACATATTGGCACGCTTGTCCACAGTTTACTGCATGGGGGATAGAGAAACAGGAGTGAATAAAGAATCCTCATGACTTTGTGGTTTTACCTGTGGTGTCCACCGTATTGATGCCCAATGTCAGGGAGAATTCACTAGGGGAAATAAGAGGATGAGACCATCCTCCAGGAATATTATATATCTCCCAAGCTGTATAGAATATAGACAATGTCTTATAATTAAGCAATAGGGCCAGAGGAGGTGTGGTATATGGGCAATATACCACGGCTAAGGGCTGTTCTTATGCACGACTGTGTCTGGATGACAGCCCTTAGCCGTAGTATATTGACTATACACCATCAACCCCCAAGGTGCCTTATTGCTACTATAAGCTGATTACCTACGTAATTAGAGCAGTAAAAAACATGTTTTGTCATACCTTAAAATACATTATAAACTGGGTTGTTCGAGCCCTGAATGCTGATTGGCTTACAGCCGTGGTATATCAGGCCATATACCACGGCTGTAAGCCAATCAGCATTCAGGGCTCGAACAACCCAGTTTATAATGTATTTTAAGCCATTTGCAGGCTGATATCCATCATGATTTCATAGCTGGAGTAGACTCAGACAACACCGGTATAATTAGCATAACCCAAAAGCAATAAAGATCATTTTGTGTGAAAATATTTAAACAAATGAATCCCATATACAGTAGTTATCAGGCATTTCTTCGCTGTTATCTTTACTCAGAAAATAAAGCAGCTGTCTTTGGTTGAAGCGATGACACACATTGTTTTTTCAATACATTTCGCAACCATATGTCCGTCACAACTGTTGACACACTCAAATATGCTGTGAGATGTGTTTATAAAAAAACACTGAGCATTGATACTACAGAATACAACTTTCTGCATTAGCTCGCTAAAAAACTGCAAGTAATCATATGTATTTTTTGCCACTATGGCTATTGTATTCGGCACGTGACACATGTTTTTACATTTCATTTTATTTTATATGCAGTGAATTCGGAAAATATGAAGACCCCTTCAATTTTTCCACAATTTGTTACATTACAGCCTTCTTATAAAGTGGATTAAATAGTTTTTTCCCCTCATCAATCTACACACAATACCACATAATGACAAAGCAAAAACTGGTTTTTAGATATTTTTGCAAATTTATTCAAATAAAAAACTGAAATTTTACATTGACATTAGTACTCAGAGTACTCAGTACTTTGTTGAAGCACCTTTGCCAGTGATTACAGCCTCAAGTCTTCTTGGGAAATACGCTACAGGATTGACACACTTGTTTTTCCCATTCTTCTCTGCAGATCCTCTCAAGCTTTGTCAGGTTTGATGGGGAGCGTCACTGCACAGCTATTTTCAGGTCTCTCTAGAGATGTTCAATCAGGTTCAAGTCCGGTCTCTGGCTCAGCCACTCAAGGACATTCAGAGGTTTGTCCTGAAGCCACTCCTGCGTTGTCTTGGCTGTGTGCTTAGGTTCATTGTCCTGTTGGAAGGTGAACCTTCGCCCAGTCTGAGGGCCTGAGCGCTCTGGAGCTGGTTTTCATCAAGGATCTGTACTTTACCTTGTTCATTATTTGCCTCGGTTGTGACTAGTCTCCCAGTCCCTACTGCTGAAAAACATCCCCACAGCATGATGCTGTCACCACCGTGCTTCACCGTAGGGATGGTGCCAGGTTTCCTCCAGACGTGACGCTTGGCATTCAGGCCAAGGATTTCAATATTGGTTTCATCAGACCAGAGAATCTTGTTTCTCATGGTCTGAGAGTGCTTTAGGTGGATTTTACTGAGAAGTGTCTACTGTCTGGCCACTCTACCATAAAGGCCTGATTGGTGTAGTGCTGCAGAGATGGTTGTCTTTCTGGAAAGTTCTCTCATGTCCACAGAGGAACTCTGGAGCCCTGTCAGAGTGACCATTCGGTTCTTGGTCACCTCCATTTAAGAATGATGGAGGTCACTGTGTTCTTGGTCCCCTTCAATGCTGCAGAAATGTTTTGGTATCCTTCCCCAGATCTGTGCCTCGACACAATCCTGTCTCTAAGCTCTACAATCAATTTAATTGACATCTAGCGGTAACATCTAGCGGTAACATCTAGTAGTAACATCTAGCAGTAACATATAGCGGTAACATCTAGCGGTAACATCTAGCGGTAGCATCTAGCGGTAACATCTAGCGTTAACATCTAGCGGTAACATCTAGCTGTAACATCTAGCGTTAACATCTAGCGGTAACATCTACCGGTAACATCTAGCGGTAACATCTAGCGTTAACATCTAGCGTTAACATCTAGCTGTAACATCTAGCGGTAACATCTAGCGTTAACATCTAGCGGTAACATCTACCGGTAACATCTAGCGGTAACATCTAGCGTTAACATCTAGCGTTAACATCTAGCTGTAACATCTAGCGGTAACATCTAGCGTTAACATCTAGCGTTAACATCTAGCGTTAACATCTAGCGGTAACATCTAGCGGTAACATCTAGCGGTAGCATCTAGCGGTAACATCTAGCGTTAACATCTAGCGGTAACATCTAGCTGTAACATCTAGCGTTAACATCTAGCGTTAACATCTAGTGGTAACATCTAGCGGTAACATCTAGCGGTAGCATCTAGCGGTAACATCTAGCGTTAACATCTAGCGGTAACATCTAGCTGTAACATCTAGCGGTAACATCTAGCGGTAACATCTAGCGGTAACATCTAGCGGTAACATCTAGCGGTGACATCTAGCGTTAACATCTAGCGGTAACATCTAGCTGTAACATCTAGCTGTAACATCTAGCGTTAACATCTAGCGGTAACATCTAGCTGTAACATCTAGCGGTAACATCTAGCGGTAACATCTAGCTGTAACATCTAGCGGTAACATCTAGCGGTAGCATCTAGTGGTAACATCTAGCTGTAACATCTAGCGGTAACATCTAGCGGTAACATCTAGCTGTAACATCTAGCGGTAACATCTAGCTGTAACATCTAGCGGTAACATCTAGCGGTAGCATCTAGTGGTAACATCTAGCTGTAACATCTAGCGGTAACATCTAGCGGTAACATCTAGCTGTAACATCTAGCGGTAACATCTAGCTGTAACATCTAGCTGTAACATCTAGCGGCAACATCTAGCGTTAACATCTAGCGGTAACATCTAGCTGTAACATCTAGCGGTAACATCTAGCGGTAACATCTAGCGGTAACATCTAGCTGTAACATCTAGCGGTAACATCTAGCGGTAACATCTAGCGGTAACATCTAGCTGTAACATCTAGCGGTAACATCTAGCGTTAACATCTAGAGGTAACATCTAGCTGTAACATCTAGCGGTAACATCTAGCGTTAACATCTAGAGGTAACATCTAGCTGTAACATCTAGCGTTAACATCTAGCGGTAACATCTAGCTGTAACATCTAGCTGTAACATCTAGCGTTAACATCTAGCGGTAACATCTAGCTGTAACATCTAGCGGTAACATCTAGCGGTAACATCTAGCGGTAACATCTAGCTGTAACATCTAGCGTTAACATCTAGCGTTAACATCTAGCGGTAACATCTAGCGGTAACATCTAGCGGTAACATCTAGCGGTAACATCTAGCTGTAACATCTAGCGGTAACATCTAGCGGTAACATCTAGCGGTAACATCTAGCTGTAACATCTAGCGGTAACATCTAGCGTTAACATCTAGAGGTAACATCTAGCTGTAACATCTAGCTGTAACATCTAGCGTTAACATCTAGCGGTAACATCTAGCTGTAACATCTAGCTGTAACATCTAGCGTTAACATCTAGCGGTAACATCTAGCGGTAACATCTAGCGGTAGCATCTAGCGGTAACATCTAGCTGTAACATCTAGCTGTAACATCTAGCGGTAACATCTAGCGTTAACATCTAGAGGTAACATCTAGCTGTAACATCTAGTGGTAACATCTAGCGGTAACATCTAGCTGTAACATCTAGCTGTAACATCTAGCTGTAACATCTAGCATTAACATCTAGCGGTAACATCTAGCGGTAACATCTAGCGGTAACATCTAGCGGTAACATCTAGCTGTAACATCTAGCGTTAACATCTAGCGTTAACATCTAGCGGTAACATCTAGCGGTAACATCTAGCGGTAACATCTAGCTGTAACATCTAGCGGTAACATCTAGCGTAACATCTAGCGTGTAACATCTAGGTAACATCTAGTGTAACATCTAGCTGTAACATCTAGCTGTAACATCTAGCTGTAACATCTAGCTGGTAACATCTAGCGTTAACATCTAGCGGTAACATCTAGCGTTAACATCTAGCGGTAACATCTAGCGTTAACATCTAGCGTTAACATCTAGCGGTAACATCTAGCTGTAACATCTAGCGGTGACATCTACCGGTAACATCTAGCGTTAACATCTAGCGGTAACATCTAGCGGTAACATCTAGCGGTAACATCTAGCGGTAACATCTAGCGTTAACATCTAGCGGTAACATCTAGCGTTAACATCTAGCGGTAACATCTAGCTTTAACATCTAGCGGTAGCATCTAGCGGTAACATCTAGCGTTAACATCTAGCAGTAACATCTAGCAGTCTTAAAAGGTATTAGAGATACATCAAACATAGTACTGTTGGATTAAAGACCCCTGCCAACTGATATCAACACATAGATTTTGTTTTGAAGGAATTATTTTCCTTGTGTGTGTTTAAATAATTTTGCCTACAGCCTTGAAATTCCATTACCAAAAACCCACAGGGAGGATTATGATATTTTCCAAAAGTAACACAGAAAGGTTGACCGCTCCCGAGTGGCGCAGCAGTCTAATGCACTGCATCTCAGTACAGGAGATATAAATACAGACCCTGGTTCGATTCCAGGCAGTATCACTACTGGCCGTGATTGGGAGTCCCATAGGCCGGCTCACAATTTGCCCAGCGGTGTCCGGGTTAGGGTTTACCCGGGGTAGGCCGACATTGTAAATTAGGATTTGTCCTTAACTGACTTGCCTTGTTATATGAAGGTTTAATATAAAATAACTATCATAGTGTTTTTACTAATTTGTTTTTTGATGAATTATTAAGTGTTTAAAACTCAGAATTTCCAAAAAACCATTAACGGAATTACAGCAATTGAATAGGCTACCATAGGAAATCATAGAAGTCACAAACCACAATTGGGTCACCTGCTACAGTTATCTCTTTCACTGGTATACTGTTACGTTTAACTCATAACTGTTTTCACTGGTATACTGTTACGTTTAGCTCATAACTGTTTTCACTGGTATACTGTTACATTTAACTCATAACTGTTTTCACTCCTATACTGCTACGTTTAACTCATAACTGTTTTCACTGGTATACTGTTACATTTAACTCATAACTGTTTTCACTGGTATACTGTTATGTTTAACTCATAACTGTTTTCACTGGTATACTGTTACGTTCAGCTCATAACTGTTTTAACTGGTATACTGTTATGTTTAACTCACAACTGTTTTCTTTCTCTTTCTGGTGGTCAAAGCAAGTGTGAAAACAGTCTGAACAACCCCTCCCACTCTCTCCTTTTCACTTTATTCTCTCTCTCTCCAGTTATTGTCATCTTTCCTAGCTCTTACTGACACCATCTCTTTCCATTTACTGTAACCAGCATCCTTACCCACTGAGCTCCAACTGACACCAGACGTCCCTGGACGTTGAAAAGAAGTTGAAATCTAGTCAGTCCACCCTGGCCTTGATTTCAACGTGCACAGACGTCATTGTTTGGTATGGTCTGGAACGGCTTACATTTCAACGTCCACAGATGTAGATTTTTGGTACGGACCGGCCTTGATTTGGGCCAAACATAGATGTCCATGATTGGTTCAGATTTGGTCCAGTTCGGACCGGACCAAATTTGAACCAATCTAAGATTTATGTTTCACAAGTTTGAGAGCACATTACAGAACAGTAGAGTACAGTAGAGTACAGAACAGTAACAGTAAAGTGAAACAAGTTGAGTAGAATATAATTCAGTGCAGGACAGAACACCACAGTACACAGTAAAGCACACTAGAGTTAAGTACACTATAATGTACTGTACTCTACTGTACTGTACTCCACCTTACGATACTGTACTGTACTGTACTCTATTGACCTCTACACTGCTGTACTCTACTTACGATGCTCTACTATACCGTACTGTACTGTCCTGTATTCTACTGACCTCTACTGTGCTGTACTCTACGTTACGATTCTGTACTATACTGTACTGTATTCTACTGACCTTTACTGTACTGTACTATAGATTACAATACTCTACTATACTGTACTGTACTGTACTGTACTGTACTGTATTCTACTGACCTCTACTGTACTATACTCTCCTTTACAATACTGTACTCTACTCTACAATACTGTACTGTATTGCATTCTACTGACCTCTACTGTACTGCACTCTACGTTATGATACTCTACTATACCATACTGTACTGTATTGTATTCTACTGACCTCTACTGCGCTGTACTTTCATGTCCAAACTTGTGAAACATTGACGTCTATGATTGGTTCAGATTTGGTCCAGTCTGGACCCACCAAATGTGGTATTTTTGCTCGTTAAAATAATAGCCAGTTTGTAGACTAATACCCAAATATGCAAAGGAGGATATTGAATATTTCTACCTTTGTGTAGCTACATTATTTAGGATACATCAGCATGAAGAGAATGACATTTATATACATAATTATGCATTTATGTGTAGAACAGGTCAGGAACCCATGCAGTGGCGGTTATTCCAGGAAGCCAAGGGAAGCCAGGCTTCCCCCAAAATAATTGCACAAAAAATATATATATTTTATTTTAGCTTTCATCTCTTTTTCATAATTTTCCTTCAATTCACAAGTGGCTGAATGTACAGTATCACACGAGAGAAAGCATCCGAGCGAGCGAAACATCAACTCTCTATCTCAGTATGTGTAGCCCATCTATCTGATGCTGTCTGACCAACACGATTATGACATTGAGCTCAATAGCAAGGGAAGTCAGTGAGCGTTTGGCCTCCCTTGATCAATTTTGTTTTTGCCAGCATTGAGCTAAACTGAGTGAGCTCAACAGTGAATGGTCCTTGCGCCCCAAAAAAAGTATCAAGGGAAACCAGTTTGGATTTGGCTTCACACCAATCACATCAAAAGCAAAACGTAATTGACAGAAAAAAACTTTAATTTTTGCATCTCGTTGTGTCGTTGTACTCCGGTGGCTAGCTAACTAGCTAATATCGGCCCATTCCTAGAAGTTAGGCCAGCAAGTATTTTAGCCAGGTAGCCTAGTCTAGAACAACAAACACAAAAAATGTCTACGAATGTAAGATAGAGTCCTAGACCATTTTGGCAACATGAAATAGAGGAGGATGGTAGGGCGTTCCTCTACAAGTAGGGTGACTCAACATATTCGTTCTACTTGCGCTTTCGCACAGAAACACACACACACACACACACACACACACACACACACACACACACACACACACACACACACACACACACACACACACACACACACACACACACACACACACACACACACACTCATAGGCCTGCAAACATAAATCAGTGCCATGGACAGCCACATAAAATGTGCGCTAACAATACTAAATCGTTTTTGGTATCTTTAAGTTGTCACTATATTACACTAGGCAGAGGTGATTGGATTATGTTGAAATGTTGAAGTTGAAATGGTGCTGGAATAGTGAAGGCAGCTCCTGTTTTCTTTGCGACTTACATACAGTAACTCTGTGGTTCTAAATCAATAGTTGTAAAGGAGCCGAAAATGTTGGAAACATTAATTTGCTTGACCATGCTTTAGTGTACAGTAGGTCATAGAACTGTTTGTTACATTCTATATTTGGTTTGTGGACTTCAGCAGACAGATGTTACTCTCCGGTGTTCTGATGAAAAACATTTTGAATTTATTGTGCCGCTGTGTGACTGTTGTCTTCTTGTTGTCTCTGTGGCGTATGAACTAACGGCTTATAGAGAAAACATTGCAATTATCACAATACATGTTATAATGTGGCTTTTATCCTGGCTTCACTTCCCAATTGATTTTACCCACACACTACTGGATCCATAATGAAATTCCATTACCGCAATTCTGTTACCACAATTCTGTTACCACAATTCTGTTACCACAATTCTGTTACCGGGTGTAAATCAACTTCACGTACTGTATTTCAATAACAAAAATAAAACATTTTGAAGTCAAGTTGTCATGTCATATCTGAACCCCGTACTTTCTGTAGACATCTTTGAATCTTAGTTCAGAGCAGACATTTTGGACATTTTTGGAAAACTAGTTTTTGAAAACGTGGTCACATGAACTGAAGGAGATTTTATATGTTACCAAACAATGATTTTTATTTTATTTATTTAACTCGGCAAGTCAGTTAAGAACAAATTCTTATTTACAATGACGGCCTACCCCAGCCAAACCTGGGCAACGCTGGGCCAACTGTGCACCGCCCTCTGGGACTCCCAATAACAGCTGGATATGATACAGCCTGGATTCAAACCAGGGACTGAGTGACCCCTGTTGCACTGAGATACAGTGCCTTAGACCACTGAGATGCAGTGCCTTAGACCACTGAGATGCAGTGCCTTAGACCGATGCAAATATTGCATCTGCACAGTTCTTCCAGTAATGTTTTATTTATTTATTTTTGGGGGAGGTAAATTGTTCAAATTAGTCCTCCTGCCTTGAGTTTATTAACTTCTCTGATCTACCGATCCCAGATAAGGGTTTGAATTCGACAACATACGGTGATGGCCACAAATAGTCATATTAAACATTATTAATGTAGTCATATTAAACATGCGAAAGAATACGATGCGATTATCTGAGCACAGAGCCCCATACCAAACTACTTTTTCAACCAGTACAGGCGTAACAAAATCACAGATAGCAATGAAATAAATCGTTTACCTTTGAAGATCTTGCTCTGTTTGCAATCCCAAGGCTCATTGTTACACAACGAATGGTCTTTTGTTCGGTTAAATCCATTTTTATAGCCTAACACGAAACATTTTGTGAACGCTTATCTCATTGAATTTCGTGTCATTCAATTTTCGACGAAACATTCGATGGAAATACACAGACTAAACCTCACTTTATCCAGTCATGTTTGGTTTCCTTGCAATCAACTGTTTATTTGTAACACAACCAAACTTGATGGGTTTCGTGGGACAAATTGACCCGAAAAAACCGATTGGAAGACAACAAGTAACGACCTCATTGTGCACCAATTATATGACCGCTGTTTCGTTGATTGACTGTATTTTAACCCAATGACCACTGATCGTCTTGAAATCTAGCTGGGTAGATAGTCAATGAGCAGAGGTAAACGGCAATATCTAATGTTTGTGTTTTGGAAGACCAACCCATGTAGTAAACTCCGGCGTAAAGATCGTCATTGAAGTTCCATACTGGAAGTAGCCAAACTCATTACGCACAGAACTGTTTCGGTAACAAGCATCTTCAGATGTTTATATATCGAAAATCATGGCGAATAAGTCAGGGAAAGCTAAATCTAAGACTAGATATACGAATGTAGACAAAATTATAGAGGAAATTGATCGTGAAAGTGAAACATATGCTTTTGGAAGACGACTCAGTTAGCGACCATGACTCAAATGGAAGCATATTTTTTGAACGGAGAGGACATTGTTTTGGACTGGTAAGTTCTTCTCATGCTAATGCCATTGTTTGAAATTAATAATATAAAATATTATTTGTGATTGTTTTTCCATTTTATTTGCAATATATAAAAATGTAATGAAATGTGTAAAGTACACATTGGCTATACTTCCTCCAGCGGCATGCTTCCTCAGTCTACATATTATGGATTAGAGGGAGCATGGTCGAGATGCGTGTGTCTGCCGCCAACGTGTCCATCCCCCTCTGAAGCTGGTTCATCCAGCTGGACCCCTGCTGTCTCTGGCTCCACTCCTCCCGGGCCATCTAGAGGTAAACTGTTCATATTTACTCTTGAGGGCTATATAAATAGATTTGATTTGATAGAGGACTGAGGGTCTTCCAAATATTGAAAGTGTGTAAATAGTTACCCATGTTATTTTGTAAATGTATATATATTTTTTCTTCATATTTATTTTTCAATATTTTTTCCCCATTTTTTTCCCTCCATTTTTTGGGGGGGTGTGTTAGAATACCATTTTGGTATTTTGTATATAGTTATTTGTTTCAAAATGTATACCTTCACCAATTTGGCCACTTGGGTACATTTGGGCTACTTGTGTGGGACACCTGGGTGACTTCATGATAAATGTCATGTATCACACTCATTTTGGAAGTTATCATTCTGAAACTTTGCACAAGTACTGTTGCCCTCTTATGTTTTTCACTGAAATTGTCCCCATATTCATATCTGAATGTTTGTTTTATCTTGTTCATTTTAAAGATGATGATACAACAATTAAAAAGAAAAAACGTATGGTTTTTTCATTGTATTATCTAATCCAGATCTATTGTGTTATATTCTCCTACATTCAATTCACATTTACACAAACTTCAGAGTGTTTTCTTTCAAATGGTACCAAGAACATGCATATCCTTGCTCCTGGGCCTGAGCTAGAGGCAGTTAGATTTGGGTATGTCTTCAGGCGGAAATTGAAAGAAGGAGGGGGGTAGTTATAATTAAACTTCAAAATCAGTAGTTTTTGTTTGGCATACATTTCAAAAACGAAAAATCTGACTCAACGCAATTCCGTCACGTGGAATTGCCCATAGTCCATTTTCAATTTAAAACAATTAAAAACAAGTTAGTAGCTATCTCCAGATGTATTTATGTGTTTGTTTGTTTATACAGCCAACAGAGTGTCGTCAAGATCACAAGCCCGGAAATAACCCATTGATTCTTAAAAAAAATAAAATCTGTTTATTTATTTACTGTCTGCGGAAGGCTAATGCAAAGCATCAATATTAGTTCAAAGTGGAGGGAGGAACAAACGTGCATACCCACTCTATAGGTTATTTCCCAGACGTTATCTCAGACGTGGGATGGTTTTATTGGTTGTAGGTCCTTCAAACTACCCCAGGAATAAAGAAGCAAATGTCAAAATAATTGCTAGCAAGCATTGGGGTTTGCCCATCTGAACCTCTAAGCTAACTACAAAGCTGACAGAGGCTTTCTGACCTTTCACCAGCACTATGGGGATTCTGATAAATATCTACTCAAGATAGGTTTGTACAAACCCTATCTGATGAAGACCTTCAAGGTCTGGTTCTAGGTCTGGGTCTTTGTTTGTGTCTAGGTCTGTCTGGGTCTAGGTCTGTGTCTAAGTCTGTGTCTAGGTCTGTCTGGGTCTGCCTGGGTCTGTGTCTAGGTCTGTCTGGGTCTGTCTAGGTCTGTCTGGGTCTAGGTATGGGTCTTGGTCTGTGTCTATGTCTGTCTGGGTCTAGGTCTGTGTCTGGGTCTGCTTCTGTGTCTAGGTCTGTGTCTGTGTCTGCTTCTGTGTCTAGGTCTGTGTCTGGGTCTGTGTCTGTGTCTGCTTCTGTGTCTAGGTATGTGTCTGGGTCTGTCTGGGTCTGGGTCTAGGTCTGTGTCTGGTTCTGTCTGGGTTTGTCTTGGTCTGTGGCTGGGTCTGTGTCTAGGTCTGTCTGGTTCTGTCTGGGTCTAGGTCTGTGCCTAGGTCTGTCTGGGTCTGTCTGGGTCTAGGTCTGGGTCTGGGTATGGGTCTTTGTTTGTGTCTAGGTCTGTGTCTAGGTCTGGGTCTGGGTCTAGGTCTGTTTCTGTGTATAGGTCTGTGTCTGGGTTTGTGGCTGGGTCTGTCTGGGTCTGTCTGGGTCTGTGTCTGTCTGTGTCTGTCTCTGGGTCTGTGTCTGGGCCTGTCTGTGTCTGGGTCTGTCTGGGTCTGTCTAGGTCTGGGTCTTTGTCTGTGTCTGTCTGGGTCTGTGTCTGTCTGGGTCTGTCTGGGTCTGTATCTGTGTCTGTCTGGGTCTGTGTCTGTCTGGATCTGTCTGGGTCTGGGTATGTGTCTGTCTAAGTCTGTCTGGGTCTCTGTCTAGGTGTGTGTCTGGGTCTTTGTCTAAGTCTGTTTGGGTCTCTGTCTAGGTGTGTGTCTGGGTCTTTGTCTAAGTCTGTTTGGGTCTGTGCCTAAGTGTGTGTCTGGGTCTGTCTGGGTCTGTGTCTAAGTCTGTCTGGGTCTGTCTGGGTCTGTGTCTAGGTCTGGGTTTGTCTGAGTCTGTGTCTAGATGTGTCTAGGTCTGCGTCTTTCTGGGTCTGGGTCTGTCTGTGTCTAGGTCTGGGTCTGTCTGGTTCTAGGTCTGTCTGGGTCTAGGTGTGTGTCTGGGTCTGTGTCTAGGTCTGGGTTTGTCTTGGTCTGTGTCTAGGTGTGTCTAGGTCTGCGTCTTTCTGGGTCTGGGTCTGTCTGGGTCTTGGTCTGTCTGGGTCTAGGTATGTGTCTGGGTCAGTGTCTAGGTCTGGGTCTGTCTGGGTCAGTGTCTAGGTCTGGGTCTGTCTGGGTCTGTGTCTAGGTGTGTGTCTGGGTCTGTGTCTAGGTCTGGGTCTGTGCCTAGGTCTGGGTCTGTCTGGGTCTGTGTCTAGGTCTGGGTCTGTCTGGGTCTGTGTCTAGGTCTGGGTCTGTCTGGGTCTGTGTCTAGGTCTGGGTCTGTCTGGGTCTGTGTCTAGGTCTGGGTCTGTGTCTAGGTGTCTGTCTGGGTCTGTGTCTAGGTGTGTGTCTATGTTTCTCTCAAGATCTTCCGCACCAGGACGACATCACTAAGACATTTTGAGAACCGTATACGGTATTAATGCAGGCGATGCAACAAGCTCAGACTGAATTCAGCAAATCAAACCTTGCATTCCAGGGCGGTAACTGTTGTTCTCTTTTAATAAACATAGTAGCCAACTTATAGCCGACTGTGGGGAGTAGCAGTGACACTTTGCAAAAAACTGAGGAAAGTAACAGAGCAGAGAAAGAAACTCTCCAGCCGTCCGTCGACTATAGCTGGTGCACTGGGTTCCACAGCACTGTCAACTCAATTTGTTTTGCTTACTGAAAATATACATGACTGAGACACACTGTTGAGCAAATGTGAATCACTTAGTAGTCAGACCAGGGGGAAAAGACGGTTGACAGCATCAGCAGATACCTCGCTGCGGTGCTATCTCGCATCATGCTTGCTCAGATGATTCTGATATTGTCATTTTCTTTATGAAAAAAAGAAATAATGGACGGAATAAGAAAACACTGGGGGACAGCAGTGGAGAAGGTGGAAAGCTTTAAGTTCTTCTGCGTACACATCACGGACAATCTGAAATGGTCCACCCACACAGACAGGAGGCTGAAGAAATTTGGCTTATCAACTAAAACCCTCACAAACTTTTACACATAAACAATTGAGAGCATCCTGTCGGGATGTATCACCGCCTGGTACGGCAACTGCACTGCCCACAACCGCAGGGCTATCCAGAGGGTGGTGCGGTCTGCACAACGCATCAACGGAGGAAAACTACCTGCCTTCCAGGACCCGATGTCACAGGAAGGCCAAAAAGATCATCAAGGACAACAACCAACCGAGCCACAGTGCCTTTTCACCCCTTTACCATCCAGAAGGCGAGGTCAGTACAGGTGCATCAAAGCTGGGACCGAGAGACTGAAAAACAGCTTCTATCTCAAGGCCATCAGACTGTTAAACAGCCATCACTAACATTGAGATGCTGCTGCCAACATGCAGACCTGAAATCATTAGCCACTTTAATAAATGGATCACTAGTCACTTTAATAATGCCACTTTAATAATGTTTACATGTCTTGCATTACTCTATTGCATCTTGCCAATGCCGCTCGGTCATTGCTCATCCATTTATTTATATGTATATATTCTTATTCCATCCCTGTACTTAAATTTGTGTGTATTAGGTAGTTGTTGTGGAATTGTTATATTACTTGTTAGATATTGCTGCTCTGTCAAAACTGGAAGCACAAGCATTTCGCTACACTTGTAATAACATCTGCTAACCATGTGTATGTGACCAATAACATGTGATTTGATTTGATATGATTTGAAGAGATGCCAGGAAGACTAGAAAAAAGAAGGGCTATCTCAGAACAACACCTTATAATTACTGGCACACATACTTTGAAATGTCTAAAGCCCCCAAAAGCAACCAGGAAACTGCTGTGTTCCTCTCTTTCTATGCTCACAGTCTAGCTGTCTGTGTGGATGAATAACACAGCGTAAAATGAATGTTGGGGGCAGGGGTGCTTTACCATGCAGAGTTCAGACATAGTTCACAGCCACACATTTAGGAACACAGGTTGGCCACATAGAGCTGCACTGAGGAGAAACGAGCCCTCTTTGATTATCTCTTTTCTCCACAACTGGCGGAGGTCAGCATTGCCTTGGGGGATGTTTTTAAAGATGTGGTGTCTTGTTTCTTGTTGATGTCTGCCTACCAGAGACCTTTCTGAAATGTTGATGAAGCATTTGAGGGAGAGAGGGGTCTGTAACAAGGAAGCAGATACATTGAAAGAGAAAAACTAATATAAATGCTGTGATGTTTCCGATCTTACCCGGGCATGTAGGCCTATGTGGTGGATACCCAAACTTAAACTCTAAAGATATCAGCGAAAAAGAAGAGACAGCTAGGGAGATGGGAGAAAGGGAGTCTGTGCTGCCAAGCTTTCTAAAGCAGGCAGGGATGAAACGTTGCCTTGTTCATAAGATGATTATGTTGTTAAATGAGATACCGCAATACTCTTGTAAGCGCTTAATCCAAGGATCTCCGGCTGCCTTGCAAATGTACCAGATGTCAGTGAGTATGACACAAAGCTCTGGAATGAGCAGCAGAATCCTCCTCGTACTTTCCCTGTTATATTTCAGATGCAGTGGTAGCCTGGTGCTTGGTTTTATGGGACGCATTGTGTTGTACTCAATTACTTCAGATGTTCCATGGAACATTTTTGTAATTTAGCAGACGCTCTTCTCCTGAGAAATTGGGGTTAAGTGCCTTGCTCAAGGGTACATCAACACATTTTTCATCTAATCAGCCGGTGGATTCGAAACAGCAACCTTTAGGCTACTAGCCCAATGCTCTTAACCGCTAGGCTACCAGCCAATCTCAATGGAAACACAAAGCATACAACATGGGCAGAACCTCAAAAAAGCAATGTTTCTGACTGGCTTCCCCTGACAAACTTGTAACTTATTTCAGAAGTGCTCTCTTAGTGTTGCCTTGCTGTCCTCTATCTCTCAATTCCCAGGTGCAGCTGTGGCACTATGCATGTTTGGGCTGCTTGCGCACAACCAGTTCAAGATTCCAATAGACTCAAATGCCACACAGCGTTACGTTTAGGGTAGAAAACTGATGTCCTGCAGTGGCCTTGTTACCCCATGACAACTTCTAACTGCTTAATTCACCAGATCTCTCTTAGTATCACTATGATTTGCTGAATGTTCATTCTGATTCTCTCGCAATGCCCAGGTGAAACGTTAAGGGCGGGCGGACCGAGTTGGAGTAGCATTCTCTTTCCCTTGCCGGGAAGGAAAAAGCATGACATTGACAACATTACAGCGTGGAAACAGGAGAGATCGTCGTGCGGGAGACCATCCCCATTGAATCAGATGGCGAATAATGCTGAATTATCACGCTATCATTCCCACTAATTGCATCTGACTGGTTTTCCAGAGAGTATTGTAATTCCCTTAAATGAGTTAAAGTGTCGGTGATGGGCTATGCTTAAACTCAGTTAACACTAAGTGATATGTGATTTGTTTTCCTCATTGTTTACCATGAGCAGGCTACTCAGTGAAAGGTAGCTAAAATAAAAACTGTGGATTCAAAAAAAAAAATATTAATTAATAGTTTGCAAGGTGTATTAATTGCATTGCTTTTAGGGAGTATGGGTTTCATGTTACTAGCAATGTCACGGCCACTTCCTTGAGGGGAAAGAATCTTAAGTGCACTAATATAGCATATTGTAAATGGATCACACGACTTTAAATTAAACAATATCAAGTGCCAGATTTCTCAAATACTGCCGACGCAGAGTATGTTGAGAATCAAAGTCATTTAATCACATTAAATATTAATATTTTGATTTCCAAAGAAAAGGGCCCTGTTTCTGCACGGCACTGATGTCGTTAACGACCTCTTCCTCTCTCTTCCTCTCTCTCTCTCTCTGACTCTCATTATTTTATTATACATTTTCTTAAAGTTGCTCTGTGTCTGGCACTCATGTTTGAGTTCTCAGCTGGCTGACGGGTTGTCACAGATAATACGTTTTAACTCCCCATGTGGGACCAAAACTCACTTTCCTTGTAATGTTCCTCATCATTTTATTCCCCTTTGAAGCCCCTTGAATGTAAATTGGAAAAATGTCAAGTAATAAGTGTCATAAACCTAGATGTGCCTTTAAATAATGTATCCTGTCACACACTTAAAATGTACGTTTTGCAGAATTAGTAAAGATTAAACATACTGCACTTTGTCTTTATATTTAAACCCCATAAGGATCCATTATATTCTGATCTTATCAAACATACATTAAGTGTGACATTAACAATAAGTCACACTATACATTATAATAAACCCACCACTGTCATTAAATTAATGTTTGCACAATAATGTATCATTATCAGGTAATCAGATCTAGGCCTTTCGAGTTGAAAACCTAGACAGCCAGTTAATTACACAGTGATCTGTCACTTCAACTTCCAAGCATTCCTAAACGATCATACCTGAACTATCATTCCTGAACTATCATTGCTGAACTATCATTCCTGAACTATCAAACCCGAACTATCAAACCTTAACTATCATTCCTGAACTATCATTCCTAAACTATCGTACCTGAACTATCATTCCTGAACTATCATTCCTAAACTATCATACCTGAACTATCATTCCTGAACTATCATTCCTAAACTATCATACCTGAACTATCATTCCTGAACTATCATTACTGAACTATCAAACCTGAACTATCAAACCTGAACAATCAAACCTGAACTATCAAACCTTAACTATCATTCCTGAACTATCATTCCTGAACAAATATTCCAACACTATCGTTCCTAAACTATTATTACTGAACTATCATTCCTAAACAAGTGTTCCTGAACTATCAAGCCTGAACTATTATTCTTGATCTGTTGTTCCTGAAATATTATTCTCGAACTATCATTCCTGAACTATAGTTCCTGAACTATTATTCCTAAACTATCATTATTGATCAATCATGCCTGAACTATCAAACCTGAACTATCATTCCAAAACTATCATTCCCTGAACAATTATTCCAACATTATCGTTCCTGAATTATTATTCCTGAACTATCACTCCTGAACTATTATTCCTGAACTATCATTCCCGAACTACCATTCCTGATCTATTATTCCTGAACTATCATTCCTGAACTATCATTCCTGAGCTATAATTCCTGAACTATTATTCCTTAACTTTTATTGCTGATCTATCATTCTTGAACTATCATTGCTGATCTATCATTCCTGATATGTCATTCCCGAAATATTATTCTTGATATATTATTCCTGATCTGTTATTCCTGAACTATCTTTCCTAAATGATTATTCCTGAATAATCATTCCTGAACTATTATTCCTGAAATGTAATTTCTGAAATATTTTTCTTTATCTGTTAATCCTGAACTATCATTCCTGAAATACTATTCCTGAACTGTCATTCCTGAACTGTCATTCCTGAACTATTATTCCTGAACTTCTATTTCTAAACTATCATTCCTGATATATTTCCTGAATTTTTATTGCTGATCTATTATTCCTGATCTATCATTCCTGAATTATCATTCCTGAACTATTATTCCTGAACTATTTTTCATTATCTGTTATTCCTGAACTATCATTCCTGAACAATTATTCCTGAAATATCATTCCTGAAATATCATTCCTGAACAATTATTACTAAACTATCATTCCTGAACTATTATTCCTAAATTATCATTCCTGAAATATCATTCCTAAACTATCATTCCTGAAATATTATTCCTAAACTATCGTTCCTGAACTATTATTCCTGAACTTTTATTTTTAAACTATCATTCCTGATCTATTGTTCCTGAACTATCATTCCTGAACTAACATTCCTGAACTATCATTGCTGATCTATCATTCCTGATATATTTCCTGAATTATTATTCCTGAATTATTATTCCTGATCTATTATTCCTGATCTATCATTTCTGAACTATTATTCCTAAACAATCATTAATTAACTATTATTCCTTAAATATCATTCCTGATCTATTATTCCTGAACTATTATTCATAAACTATCATTCCTGAACTAATATTCCTGAACTATTATTCCTGAACTGTTATTCCTAAACTTTCATTGCTGATCTATCATTCCTGAATTATTATTCCTGATCTATTATTCCTGATCTATCATTCCTGAGTTATCATTCCTGAACTATTATTTCTGAACTATTATTCTTGATCTGAAATTCCTGAACTATCATTCCTGAATGATTATTCCTAAACTATCATTCCTGATTTTTTTTTCCTGAACTATCATTCCTGAAAAATCATTGCTGAACAATTATTCCTAATCTATCATTCCTGATCTATCGTTCCTAAACTATTATTCCTGAACTATTATTCCTAAACTATAATTCCTGAAATGTCATTGCTGATCTATCATTCCTGATATGTCATTTATGAATTAATATTCTTGATTAATTATTCCTGATCTATTATTCCTGAACTATCATTGCTGATCTATCATTCCTGAACTATCAATCCTGAACTGTCATCCCTGAACTATTAGTACTGAACTATTATTCCTGAACTATTATTCCAAAACTATCATTGCTGATCTATTATTCCTGATTCATCATTCCTGAATTACTATTCCTGATCTATTATTCCTGATCTATCATTCCTGATTTATCATTCCAGAACTATTATTCCTGAACTATCATTCCTGATTTATCATTCCAGAACTATTATTCCTGAACTATCATTCCTGAATTACTCTTCCTGATCTATTATTCCTGATCTATCATTCCTGATCTATCATTCCTGAATTACTATTCCTGATCTATTATTCCTGATCTATCATTCCTGATTTATCATTCCTGAAATATTATTCCTGAACTGTCATTCCTGAACTGTCATTCCTGAACTATCATTCATGAACTATTGTTACTGAACTATTATTCCTGATCTATCATTCCGGAACTATCATTACTGATCTATCATTCCTGATATATTTCCTGAATTATTATTCCTTATCTATTATTCCTGAATTATCATTCCTGAACTATTATTCCTGAACTATCATTCCTGATCTATTATTGCTGATCTATTATTCCTGATCTATTATTCCTGATGTATTATTGCTGAATTACTATTCCTGTTCTATTATTCCTGATATATCATTCCTGATATATCATTCCTGAATTATCATTCCTGAACTATTATTCCTGAACTATCATTCCTGAACTATTTTTCTTGATCTGTTATTCCTGAACTATCATTCCTGAATGATTATTCCTGACGTATCATTCCTTAAATATCAATCATTAACTATTATTCCTAAACTATCATTCCTAAACTATCATTCCTAAACTATTACTCCTAAACTATTGTCGTGTCTTTGGCTATGCCGGATTAAGTGATATGACATGCTATTCTATAAAATAATTTCTCCGTAATTAATATTACCTGATTGAGCTAATCATGTAAATGTAATTAACTAGAGAGTGGGGGCACCACGAAATAATATTTATAGAGCTGTTATCTTCCGAATAAACTCTTAAAGACCTAGTAATATTTTACATCAATAGCAGTCAATATTAATCGTCACCTTATTTCAGTCTCATCTGAAAGTTGTAAATTCTTGGTTATCTTCACGAACCCTGGCTAACAAGTTGAATCAGCAATACAAAACCGGGTTTAATTATTTATTTACTAAATACCTAACTAATCACACAGAATTACATATACACAGAATGAATCATAATTTGATTCCAAATAACATCATAAAGGAAAATGTCCCTTGCGGGCGGAACAGATGTTACAGCTTGTTGCACAAAAGAAAAGGGGCTGGGTTTGAGTGAAAGAGCGGGAAGACTGAGGAACAAAGTGCGAAGCTGTGCTATCGTAAATACAATATCTTATGCATTCTAAATTACCGCCCATTTGGAAAAGGAAAATGCAATAAATATTTACTCTGAGCTGCGCTTCGGTAGGTTGGTGGTAGATGGAAGGCTGTGTTGCCCAACCGGGTCATTTGTCCTTTGAAGAATGTCTCTGCTGGTAAATTGAATACGTTGTAGTAACGTCGTTGGGTGGTAGACGGGATACTTTGTCTGTTCTTCCCTAATTTACGTTTGCAGCTGCTGTTGCTAACTCAACGTCTAGGAGTTATCACTTCTGTAGTGAATAAGAGTATCTGAACCATTCTGACATCGGACCGTCGTCCTTACATCCTCGGAACAGGAGGTTAAATTTTCGTCAAGGGCTTATATAGTGGAGGGAGAAAAGGTAGTGTGTTTCATAGTTTACAACCTAGGTCTCTTCACGTGGGCGGGCCACTGAGTCGGGCCTAATTCACTCATGAAAACCCAATTCTCACATTTTAGAAGCTAAAATCACATTTCATCCCATCACGAATAATTTCATATTCAAACATATGAATTGAACAACAGTTCCATGTGAATCCGATAACTCTGATGTGTAGACTTTCCACAGTAGAGTTTATGTCATTCTATCATTGATGAGAATGTGCCAGATGACAACCGAACTGACATAATATACCTTAAGTACCACCGCATATGTTCAATTGGTCGGATTACCAGCATATAGTTAATTTCCGCCGAACTTCTGATGTTCCCAGAATCTCTATGTTAACCAAGGTGTTTTCTAATGTCACATCAGTAGAGTAGAGAGAGGAAAAAGAGGGGTAGAGGTATTTATGACTGTCATAAACCTACCCCCAGACCAACGTCATGACAGTATCATTCCTGAACTATTATTCCTAAACTATTACTCCTGAACTGTCATTCCTGATCTATCATTCCTGAATTATTATTCCTGATCTATTATTCTTGAACTATCATTCCTGAACTATTATTCTTGATCTGTTATTCCTGAACTATCATTCCTGAATGATTATTCTTGATCTGTTTTTCCTGAAATGTCATTCCTGAACTATTATTAATGAAATTTCATTCCTGAACTATTATTCATAAACTATCATTATTGAACTATCGTTCATGAACTATCAAACCTGAACTATCATTCCTGAACTATCATCCCTGAACAATTATTCCAACACTATCATTCCTGAACTATCATTCCTGAAATTTCGTTCCTGAAATATTTTTCCTAAACTATCATTCCTGATCGGTTTTTCCTGAACTATCATTCCTGAACTAACATTCCTGATTTATTAATACTGAACTTTTATTTCTGAATTATTATTACTGAACTATCATTCCTGATCTATCCTTGCTGATCTATCATTCATTAATCATTATTCCTGATCTATAATTCCTGATCTATTTTTCCTGATCTATCATTCCTGAATTATTTTTCCTGATCTATTATTCCTGATCTATCATTCCTGAATTATCATTCCTGATCTATTATTCCTGAACTATCATTGCTGATCTATTATTCCTGATCAATCATTCCTGAATTATTATTCCTGAACTATCATTCCTGAACTATTATTCCTGAACTATCATTCCAAAACTACTATTTTTGAACTGTTATTTCTGAAAATTATTCCTGAATGATTACTCCTAAACTATCAATCCTGATCTTTTATTCCTGAACTATCATTGCTGATCTATCATTCCTGATATATCATTCCTGAATTATTATTCCTGATCTATTATTGCTGATCTATTTTTCCTGATCTATCATTCCTGAACTATTATTCCTGAACTATTATTCCCAAACTATTATTCCTAAACTATCATTCCTGATCTATTATTCCTGAACTATCATTGCTGATCTATTATTCCTAATCAATCATTCCTGAATTATTATTCCTGATCTATCATTCCTGAACTATCATTCCTGAACTATCAAACCTGAACTATCAAACCTGAACAATTATTCCAACACTATCATTCCGGAACTATTATTCCTGAACTATCATTCCTGAAATATTGTTCCTGAACTGTCAATACTGAACTATTATTCTTGATCTGTTATTACTTAACTATCATTCCTGAATTATTATTCGTGAACTATCATTCCTGAATTATTAGTCCTGAACTATCATTCCTGAACAATTATTCCTAAACTATCATTATTGATCTATCGTTCCTGAACTATCAAACCTGAACTATCATTCCTGAACTATCATTCCTGAACAATTATTCCAACACTATCGTGCCTGAACTATTTTTCCTGAAATATAATTCCTGAACTATTATTTTTTATCTGTTATTTTTGAACAATTATTCCTGAATGATTACTCCTAAACTATCAATCCTGATCTTTTATTCCTGAACTGTCATTGCTGGTCTATCATTCCTGATATATCATTCCTGAACTATTATTCCTGAAATTTCATTCCTGAACTATTATTCCAAAACTATCATTCCTAAACCAGTTTTCCTGAACTATTTTTCCTAAACTATCATTCCTGATCTGTTTTTCCTGAACTATCATTCCTGAACTATCATTCCTGAACTATTATTACTGAACTATTATTACTGAACTATCATTGCTGATCTATCATTCCTAAACTATTATTCCTGAAATATCATTCCTGAACTATTATTCCTAAATTATCACTCCTGAACTATCATTGCTGAACAATTATTTTTAAACTATCATACCTGATCTATCAAACCTGAACTATAAACCTGATCTATCATTCCTGATCCATCATTTTTGATCAATTATTCCAACACTATCGTTCCTGAACTATTGTTCCTGAACTATCATTCCTGAATTATTATTTCTGAGCTATTTTCCTGAACTATCAAATTGTTAGAGTACTGGACAGCTGGCTATGGATGGAAGCTGCTCTGCCATGTGATCTAGCTCCAACCCCAGCTCCCCTATTTGTCCCTTGGTGGCGTGACTCAATGCTCCGTGGCAGTTTTGATGGACATTTCGCATTGAGCTCCTCTGTTCTCGCTTTCAGTTTTACGGTGCCACTTTCCCCATCCTCTCTGCACCGGAATAACAAGCCGTTTCAGAAATTCCTCTCAGGGATCCCTGCTGAAGCGTTCACGCTCCGGAGCCCGGATTTCTCGCCTCTCACCGGCTAAAGCCGCTCCAGAGCCAAGAAGGCACAGTTCAGTCGGCCAAGCCCGGCCGCTGTTTCTGTGGGATAAGTTGGCCAGAATGTAAAATGTAAAATAGTTGCTTCGCCTGACGCTGACGCAGTGGCTGCCTCTGCTCCTCTCATCGGATGGCTGGTTAGGCATTCTCCAACTCATAAAGGATGCAGCTGTGCCGGTAAAAAACAAAGACAGCCCTCTAATTTATGCCTGGGACTAGTCTTGCTAGCTGTTGATCTGCATTCGGGCCACAGAAAAACCCCACTGTTGTGTCTGATTCCAGGGCTAAGACTGAGCTCTGAGGCTATGTTGAGCAGGAGGATTCTGTCAAGCTGCAAAGAATGCCAGGAAGTGGGAGAAAGTCTTGGATGGAAACATTTTATCTGAAGTAAGAGGAAACAAACTGCTAAAAGTGAAAGGTGGTTAGTTTCTACTGCATCTTAGGAGGCCTAAGGAGCCGTGAGTCATGAACTGTGGTGATTTGATCATGTACATCTCGATGGGGCAAACACATGTTATTTTGGGGGTGGTGCATGCCAGCAAAGCCACAACACAACACAACCAACATAACACAACACTAAACAATACATGAATTGCACTAAAACAGTGACAAACGGTGCCCACAAACTGTTACGGCTTACATAAAGCTGCCCAACAACAAAGTCCCAACAGCAGTTCCAACACCTTACAACTGTTACACCTGGCTATCAGAGGAGCCTTGTCTGGCAGTGAAACAGTTCATTCAGCCTCATTTAATGCCTTTAAAAAAAAACATAGCTGATATGGCGGACTTGCTTAAAAAAATGTGGTTTCTACTGACAATTGAGATGTACAAACTACGGCATAAGGGGACGACAAGCAGATAACAGGCAATCCGTAATTTCAATTAAGACATTAATGAGCGAATATAACTAACTTGTATAGCACTTTTGAAATGCACAGCGACAGAATTCAGAACATGTATTCTCCCTATACACTAAGTCAGAACCATAGGATAAATAAAGGGGGCATATAAGCAGACAATGAAAGCTTTTACAATATTCAATGATTTCTCTAAAACAGGTTATAGGCTACAGGTGCACCACCAAGTCAGAACAGTAGGTGAAATTAAGAGGAGAAAATAGACCAACTTATTAGGGTGAGGCACATGGGCTACTAACAGCTTACTACACAACATACACCTAGTATTACTTTCTTAGCTACAGTATACATATCTCCCTGGCATATTACATAATTTATGCAGCAGCATACAATACATTTTTGGACTCACCTTGTTGTGCTGTGCTCACTTGAACAGGAAGGTGGCGCGGCGGTCCTTCGTGGGCAAATTTGGTCAACAAACTTTGTCATCAAAGTCTGTCATTCTCTGGATTTATGTGCTTTCAAGACAACTGGGAACTCTGAAAAACAAGGTTGAATCATGATGACGTCAGTGATCTTCAGATCATACAGTAGTTCTAGAAATTCCGAGTTGGATGACCTTTCAAGACGTATTGAACTTACTGAAGTCAGATTTCCCAGTTCGAAGTTAACAGTTGTTTTGAGCATGGCAGAAATCATGCTTGTTTGACAGCATGGCCAATGTTGAATGTATATAATTTTAAGCTTGGAAAAGAGACCCTTAAACTGAGAATTGGGACCACACACCCACTCCACTGTATAGCAGACTAGTGATTGCTTTGCAATGCTTGCAATTAGCCACTGATTCCTTCCAAACCACTCATTGTTGAATTTGCGATTTCCAACTTGTTGTGTAATGTTTATGTACAATTGCCGATGAGCACCGATATGCGTTTTATCTATAACGTCTCTTCATTATTTGTCTTCATATGACAAGGATTAAAAAGGATTTGCCAGTAGATTGTCGACTTGATTCATGACGATGACTGCTAGCTAAGATTTTGAAAGTATGATGTTGACATCATCAGTCCAATCACAGCCACTGTAGATA
Source organism: Salvelinus alpinus (assembly GCF_045679555.1). Classification (NCBI taxonomy): domain Eukaryota; kingdom Metazoa; phylum Chordata; class Actinopteri; order Salmoniformes; family Salmonidae; genus Salvelinus; species Salvelinus alpinus. The sequence goes on along the minus strand of NC_092096.1, from coordinate 65,880,962 downwards.
TAACGTTATTTGACGTCATTATATCTGTGACCAATGACCTTGAGCCTTCTAGGATGGGCACTTCTATTGTAACTCTATGGCAGCACCCAAGGGGCTTGAATTTTTGGCAGTGACTTGAGTGACAGAACACTGTGCCAATCACGGCGCAGATAGAGAACATTACCAACCCCTATGCTCCGTATTTTCCACTGGATGCCACACCACCACAGAGAGCACCGAGCTAGGCTGAAACACCTGCATTTTGGAGCTGCATTTCTCAAGAAAGCAAAAAAGAGACCGTGTTTTTGTATTTTGTTTGCAAACTGATACGTGACACGCATTAATGCCAAACTAACATTCGAAATAGGCAACCCCCATGTTTTTTTGTTTTCAAAAAAGGTGTGGCTCAAATCAGGTGCCCTGAAAGATGGGTCGCCACTGGTCATGAAAACTATTCATTGTAGACTTTGCGTCCATGGTGAATCATCCAACCCCTAATACGTCATTGTGATGAATGCTCAAGTGAAGATGGTTAATTGAAGTTACCTGGGGTCTCGCTCGCCTATACAGTACCTGCCTGGCACAGCTCAGAAGGAGCCCAGTGAGAGACTAAGAGCTGGAATTGGATTTGAAGCTCTGAGGCAGGGAAGCACACAAGTAATAAAAAGCTACACTCCCACACACACCAAGCAATGTGATTTCCCCAAGTACCCATGGCTAGATATGTTGAATCTATACATGTAGAGTATGTACATCCAACTCCAACCTACAGAAACCAGTGGGGGAAAGCCCAGGCGAGTGCCTTGGCGAGCATTTCTCATTAACATCAATCAAAAACAAAACAAACTTTATTTATACAGAACACTTCTTAAAACAAATGCATATGAAGGTGCCTCATTCAATCTGTTGTTACGTAATCTATCGCTTTTCATTAAGTTCTTCTGTGTATTCCAGTCATTACAATGAGCCTGTCCTCCTCTAGCTCCTTACACCTGCCTCCTCTGGTATTTATTGAATGAAGTGACCCAATTGCCCCGGCCAGCAACAGCAATTGGGCGTAGTGATTGGCTACTGCCCCCTGGTGGTCCAATAGAAACTGGATGAGCGGCTCTGATGACCCGATGAGTCACCTTTTGGTTTCCAAGGTGACGACACCGCACCTTGCAGCCGATGTCTGATTTGATAAGCCAGGATGATGATATGCTGACACACAATGTACACTGTCATCAGCGGATAACCTGAAGCCTGTAAACCAGGAAAGACGGAGGAGTGTACGAAGTGATATAATGGATATGTGAGGGGGCGGAGAAAAATATGAACTACCCTGATTTATGTAGGATATATAATGAGCTAACTGCACTGTGATATGGAGCCTGTATACAAGAGCGAGAGAGAGAGAGAGAGAAAGAGAGAGAGAGAGAGAGAGAGAGAGAGAGAGAGAGAGAGAGAGAGAGAGAGAGAGAGAGAGCAACAGAGAGAGAGAGGGAAAGAGAGCATTGCTGCGATGTTGGTTAAACAAACCATCTCTTTCTGAGCTCAGCTAAGTCAATGGTTTAACACATTAAACTAGTGCTCCCTGCTCTCTTTATTCTCCATACTGCAGTGTGAAGCAATGCACATCACATATCAGGCCTCCTCATCTCTGCCAGGCATTTTAAAGAGGCTCCTTGCCCCTGGTGATTCATACATGTAATTAGCTGTAGTTGATCAGAGCCTCCGCAGAAACAATAGTCGGCCAACCAGCACATGCCTTGTGTTCCACACACCCATACTGACCTGGTTACAGACCCATACCGACCTGGTAACAGACCCATACCGACCTGGTTACAGACCCATACTGACCTGGTTACAGACCTATACTGACCTGGTTACAGACCCATACTGACCTGGTTACAGACCCATACTGACCTGGTTACAGACCCATACTGACCTGGTTACAGAACCATACTGACCTGGTTACAGACCCATACTGACCTGGTTACAGACCTATACTGACCTGGTTACAGACCCATACTGACCTGGTTACAGACCCATACTGACCTGGTTACAGACCCATACTGACCTGGTTACAGACCTATACTGACCTGGTTACAGACCCATACTGACCTGGTTACAGACCCATACTGACCTGGTTACAAACCCATACTGACCTGGTTACAGACCTATACTGACCTGGTTACAGACCCATACTGACCTGGTTACAGACCTATACTGACCTGGTAACAGACCCATACTGACCTGGTTACAGACCCATACTGGCCTGGTTACAGACCCATACTGGCCTGGTTACAGACCCATACTGACCTGGTTACAGACCCATACTGACCTGGTTACAGACCTATACTGACCTGGTAACAGACCCATACTGGCCTGGTTACAGACCTATACTGACCTGGTAACAGACCCATACCGACCTGGTTACAGACCTATACTGACCTGGTTACAGACCCATACTGACCTGGTTACAGACCCATACTGACCTGGTTACAGACCCATACTGACCTGGTTACAGACCCATACTGACCTGGTTACAGACCTATACTGGCCTGGTTACAGACCCATACTGGCCTGGTTACAGACCCATACTGACCTGGTTACAGACCCATTCCTGCCTGGTTACAGACCTATACTGACCTGGTTACAGACCTATACTGACCTGGTTACAGACCTATACTGACCTGGTTACAGACCCATACTGACCTGGTTACAGACCTATACTGACCTGGTTACAGACCCATACTGGCCTGGTTACAGACCCATACTGACCTGGTTACAGACCCATACTGACCTGGTTACAGACCCATACTGACCTGGTTACAGACCCATACTGACTTGGTTACAGACCCATACTGACCTGGTTACAGACCCATACTGACCTGGTTACAGACCTATACTGACCTGGTTACAGACCTATACTGACCTGGTTACAGACCCATTGTGACCTGGTTACAGACCCATACTGGCCTGGTTACAGACCCATACTGACCTGGTTACAGACCCATTGTGACCTGGTTACAGACCCATACTGGCCTGGTTACAGACCCATACTGACCTGGTTACAGACCCATTCCTGCCTGGTTACAGACCTATACTGACCTGGTTACAGACCCATACTGACCTGGTTACAGACCCATACTGACCTGGTTACAGACCTATACTGGCCTGGTTACAGACCCATACTGACCTGGTTACAGACCTATACTGACCTGGTTACAGACCCATACTGACCTGGTTACAGACCCATACTGACCTGGTTACAGACCCATACTGACCTGGTTACAGACCCATACTGACCTGGTTACAGACCTATACTGACCTGGTTACAGACCCATTGTGACCTGGTTACAGACCCATACTGGCCTGGTTACAGACCCATACTGACCTGGTTACAGACCCATTGTGACCTGGTTACAGACCCATACTGGCCTGGTTACAGACCCATACTGACCTGGTTACAGACCCATACTGACTGGTTACAGACCCATACTGACCTGGTTACAGACCCATACTGACTGGTTACAGACCCATACTGACCTGGTTACAGACCCATACTGGCCTGGTTACAGACCCATGGAGAGAGGGGCATGAGAGAGGGGAAGACAACAGCCCCTGGATGTAGCTAGCCACTGTATCTTAACATGGACCCATGGAGAGAGGGGCATGAGAGAGGGGAAGACAATAGCCCCTGGATGTAGCTAGCCACTGTATCTTAACATGGACCCATGGAGAGAGGGGCATGAGAGAGGGGAAGACAACAGCCCCTGGATGTAGCTAGCCACTGTATCTTAACATGGACCCATGGAGAGAGGGGCATGAGAGAGGGGGAAGACAATAGCCCCTGGATGTAGCTAGCCACTGTATCTTAACATGGATGATGGCGTCAGTGTCAGTCATGGCTTGACCTTGCGGGCCACATTATATTTTGATTGATTTCCCCTCCAACGGTTGCACTGGGAGGGGACAGAGGCTGGAGAGCGCAGCGGGACAGGGAGAGCTCTATCCAGGCCACTGGAGCATCAGGAATGGTCCTAGGCTGGAACTCAGCCCTCGACGGTGTCTCTGCTCCGGGTGACATTGATCCACCTGCCCCGTGTCATCACAGACCCAAAATAAAGCATTGCTATAGCATGGGCAGTGACAGGGATAGACAGGGCTAAAAAATTTTATTCTTACATTTGATGTTTTGTTGAATGTTTGATTATTTGATTATTACTGATGAATGTGTTTGTCTTTTATGACCATGTTGTTTTTTTTGGTCGCATTTTGTATTTATATTTTCTGTATTTTCTGTAATTTCTGTAATTCAGGGCTCATCTGTAAAAGAGACCTTGGTCTCAATATGACTCCCTGATAAATGAAAGTTTAAATAAAAAATACAAGTGGTTTCATTACCTAAACACAATCAAATCAAATTGTATTTGTCACATGCGCCGAATACAACAGGTGTAGACCTAACAGTGAAATGCCTACTTACAAGCCCTTAAGCAACAATGCGGAGTAAGAAATGATTTGCTATATAAACTAAAGTAAAACATTTTTTACACAAATAACAAAACAATAATAACAATAACAAGGCTATATACAGAGGGTACCGGTACCGAGTCTATGTTCGGGGGTACAGGTTAGTTGAGGTAATATGTACATGTAGGTAGAGGTAGTGACTATGCATGGATAATAAACAGAGAGTAGCAGCAGCTTTGGTACCGCTTGCCGTGCATTGGCATAGAGAACAATCTATGAGTTGGGTGGTTGGAGTGATACACAATTTTTAGGGCCTTCCCCTGACACCGCCAGGTATAGAGGTCCTGGATGGCAGGAAGCTTGACCCCAGTGATGTACTTGGCCATATGCACTACCCTCTGTAGCGCCTTGCGATCGGATGCTTAGCAGTTGCCATACCAGGCAGTGATGCAACCGGTCAGGATGCTCTTGATGGTGCAGCTGTATAACCTTTTGAGGATCTGGGGACCCATGCCAAATCTTTTCAGTCTCCTGAGGGGGAATATGAGTTGTTGAGCCCTCTTCACAACTGACTTGGTGTGTTTGGACCATGATGGTGATGTGGACACTAAGGAACTTGAAGCTCTCAACCTGCTCCACTACAGCCACATTGATGTGAATGTGGGCATGCTCTGCCCTCCTTGTCCTGTAGTCCATGATCAGCTCCTTTGTCTTGCTCACAGTGAGGGAGAGATTGCTGTCTTGGCACCACACTGCCAGGTCTCTGACCTTTGTTGTCGGTGATCAAGCCTACCACCATTGCGTAGTCGGCAACCTTAATGATGGTGCTGGAATCGTGCTTGGACACGCAGTCGTGAGTGAACAGGGAGTACAGGAGGGGACTAAGCACGTACCCCTGAGGGGTCCCTGTGTTGAGCATAAGTGTGGCAGAACTGTTTTTGCCCTTCCTTACCACCTGGGGGCGGTGCGTCAGGAAGTCCAGGATCCAATTGCAGAGAGAGCTGTTTGGTCCCAGGGTCCTTAGCTTAGTGATGAGCTTTTAGGGCACTATGGTGTTGAACGCTGAGCTGTAGTCAATGAATAGCACTCTCACATAGGTGATAGGTGTTCCTTTTGTCCAGGTGTGAAAGGGCAGCGTGGAGAGCAATAGAGATTGCATCATCTGTGAATCTGTTGGGAGGTATGCGAATTGGAGTGGGTCTAAGGTTTTCGGGATGATAGTGTTGATATGAGCCGTCAAAGCACTTCAAAGTACTTTCAAAGCACTTCATGACTACATACGTGAGTACTACGGATCGATAGTCATTTAGGCAGGTTACCTTGGCGTTCTTGGGCACAGGGACTATGGTGGTCTGCTTGAAACATGTAGGTTTTACTGACTCGGTCAGGGAGAGGTTGAAAATGTCAGTGAAGACACTTACCAGTTGGTCAGCGCATACTCTGAGTACAAGTCTGGCCCTGGTAATCCGTTTGGCCCTGTGGGCTTGTGAATATTGGCCGGTTTAAAGGTCTTACTCACATATGCTACGGAGAGCGTGATCACACAGTCGTCCGGAACAGCTGGGGATCTCATGTATGGTTCAGTGTTGCGAGCCTCGAAGCAAGCATAGAAGGTATTTAGCTGGTCTGTTAGGCTCGCACCTGAGCTTCCCTATGTAATCCATAATAGTTTGCAAACCCTGCCACATCCGATGAGCGTCAGAGCCAATGTAGTAAGATTCAATCTTAGTCCTGAATTGATGCTTGATGGTTCGTCGGAAGGCACAGCGGGAATTCTTTTAGATTAGTGTCCCGCTCCTTGTAAGCGACAGCTCTAGCCTTTAGCTCAGCGCGGATGTTGCCTGTAATCCATGGCTTCTGTTTGGGATATGTACGTACGGACACTGTGAGGACGACGTCATCGATGCACTTATTGATGAAGCCAGTGACTGATGTAGTATACTTCTCAATGCCATTGGATGAATCCCGGAACATATTCCAGTCTGTGCTATCAAAACAGTCCTGTATTGTGCGATGTCATCTAACATTTTCTTACCTACAGAATCCTATTACAATTACTCAGTTATTTTGGTTTTGTGAACGGCTTTGAACAGCTCTTTAGCCAATTAGATTGCATATTTCCCTGAACCCGTTCATACGTTATTATGCGGCATAGAGAACAATACAACTCAGATGATTGTCCATTTCTGAGGCCTTACGGTTTAAGCACAGAGCTGAGCAGTGTCTCTCACCTACCTAATACTCCCTGCGACATTTGCTGAGGAAACATGATCCCACAGCACACCCCCCCCCCCCCCCCCCCGCATCCCCTACGTAAAAAAAAATCTATCAGTCAATAAAAAGCCTTTCGTGAACTAACACTCACACTTGTCTTTTTCACCCCCTGTTAGTACTGACTCTGCTGATAGCTACTTTATTGAGGAGAAATGTACTTACTATGACTGAGATATTGAATGTGGTTGTCCCACTTAGCAATCTTAAGATGAATGCACTAGCATTAAGTTGCTCTGGATAAGATCGTCTGCTAAATGACTAAAATGCAGATGAAAAGAAATCTAAGACGGCCTGACTGGCACTAATGCAACTGGGTTCGAAATTGTGTCGATGTGGCAGCCATGACGGTTCACTGACCAACACATTAGTGCTTAAAGTATTCCAGGTCCTTAAGTAGGGCTTATCTCTTTTGAGCCAGTACTAGAAGGAGGATGGGGGCACCAAGGTGATATCTAAATGTGTTTCAATATAAATAATAGGGGAGAGAGGAGACAGAGTACAAAAACATTTCAACAACGGACAACCTTGGAAACATCTGTATTTCGGCTAATCCACCGGTGGAGGTTCTACAGAATCCTTTTGTTCTCCCAAGATGCATTTGGGAGAATTCAATAGATATATAAATATTTTTGTCCCCAAACATCCTCAAACTCAGCAAAGACGGCCTCAGTGCGACTCTACAAGCATTTGACCTCACCCATTCAATGGCGGAGGAAGTGCTTAGCTGTTGGATACCAATACACCCAACTAGACGCTGCAGCAGTCTCAGATAACACCAGCAGATTAATGATCAATTTATAATGCTATTATTAACAACACCAGTCAATAAATCAATATAATGCAATTAAGCGGGACACTAGTACCAGAAAGAGAGCAAGAGAAGGAGAGAGCGAGAGAGGGAGATTGGGAGGGAGAGGTAGAGAGAGAGAGAGAGTGAGAGAGGGAAAGAGGGAGGGAGGGAGAGGTAGAGAGAGAGAGAGAGAGAAGAGAGAGCGAGAAAAGAAAGAGAGAAAGAGATGGGGAGAGAGAGAGAGAGAGAGAGAGAGAGAGAGAGAGAGAGAGAGAGAGAGAGAGAGAGAGAGAGAGAGCGTCGGCCACAGTCGCTTTCAAAACATGTAATAACCCAGAGGTCAAGTGCCTGCACTCCATCTACAGTCGAAACAATTTGATACCAAAGACAGATGGACTGAGAGTCATTTTTACCACTTGACATTATTGCAAAATAAGTGGTCCTGCTTCTTCCACCTGCGACAAGCCATCTTTCAGGGCTCCAAATTACCAGAGAGCCCCTAACAAATCTTATACTTGCAGGCTAGAAGAAGCGCTTTGTCATTTTTATGACCATTAAAGATAAGTTTTGCATCGTTTTGATGTTGGATCTATGGAGACGACAACAGAATGAGATTATTATCGCTGAATGAGAAATTTTTACGGGATTCTGCCATTTTAACTACTTCCCCAGAGTCAGATGAACTAGTGGATATCATTTTTATGTCTCTGTGTGCCTATGAAGGAAGTTTTAAAGTTAGTTTCGCGAGGCAATGCTAAATAGCGTTAGCGCAATGACTGGAAGTCTATGGGTACGGTAGCAAATACTTGTAGCACTTGTAGCAATCAAATTATAATATCCTCCAAAGTGTGAGAGATCCCACATGTAGTTTGAAAAAAGTGTCAAGCCATACAAATCTATCGCAAGGAGCAAATGAATAATTTCTCTATGTGTCCAGAGGGAGAGCGAGAGAGAGACAGAGAGAGAGGGAGAGAGAGAGAAGGAAAGGGAATGAGAATCAGAGGAATAAAACAATCCTCTTTAGTCACTGTGGAATTCTCTTACTTTACAGGTTCTATAAATCTGGGGCGCTTGGAGAAACCTGCAACTCTCTACATATTATGTCCGCATAACACACACACACACACACACACACACACACACACACACACACACACACACACACACACACACACACACACACACACACACACACACACACACACATTGGGTAATGAAGTGCCATTCTCCTTTGATGTTTGTTTTGCCGCCTGCTTGTCATTGTCAGAAAGGGGTTAATAACACTCTTTTGCAATAACCTCCGCTGACTGATTTGGTAAAGGTGCTTTGACCTAAGCCATCCCCTTGTCCAGTAGTTATAGCTGTTTGTTTATTGTTTTTCTCTCCTCCCCTTCCCTGTCCTCTGTCTATGATGACATGCTTGTTTTCCATTTGTTTGGCTTCTGTTAGTGTTCACAGTGATTCTGGTATTCTTCACAGTGATTCTGTTAGTGTTCACAGTGATTCTGTTAGTGTTCACAGTGATTCTGTTAGTGTTCACAGTGATTCTGTTAGTGTTCACAGTGATTATGTTAGTGTTCACAGTGATTCTATTAGTGTTCACAGTGATTCTAGTATTCTTCACAGTGATTCTGTTAGTGTTCACAGTGATTCTGTTAGTGTTCACAGTGATTCTGTTAGTGTTCACAGTGATTCTGTTAGTGTTCACAGTGATTCTGTTAGTGTTCACATTGATTCTGGTATTCTTCACAGTGATTCTGTTAGTGTTCACAGTGATTCTGGTAGTCTGGTATTCTTCACAGTGATTCTGTTAGTGTTCACAATGATTCTGTTAGTGTTCACAATGATTCTGGTATTCTTCACAGTGATTCTGTTAGTGTATACAGTGATTCTGTTAGTGTTCACAGTGATTCTGGTGATTCTAGTACTGTTCACAGTGATTCTGTTAGTGTTCACAGTTATTCTGCTACTGTTCACAGTGATTCTGTTAGTGTTCACAGTGATTCTGGTATTCTTCACAGTGATTCTGGTACCCTTCACAGTGATTCTGTTAGTGTTCACAGTGATTCTGTTAGTGTTCACAGTGATTCTGTTAGTGTTCACAGTGATTCTGGTATTCTTCACAGTGATTCTGTTAGTGTATACAGTGATTCTGTTAGTGTTCACAGTGATTCTGGTGATTCTGGTACTGTTCACAGTGATTCTGTTAGTGTTCACAGTGATTCTGGTACTGTTCACAGTGATTCTGTTAGTGTTCACAGTTATTCTGGTACTGTTCACAGTGATTCTGTTAGTGTTCACAGAAACTCTGGTACTGTTAACAGTTATTACGGTACTCTTCACAGTGATTCTGGTGCTGTTAACAGTTATTATGGTACTCTTCACAGTGATTCCGCTACTTTTCACAGTGATTCTGGTACTGTTCACAGTGATTCTGTTAGTGTTCACAGTGATTCTGGTACGCTTCACAGTGATTCTGTTAGTGTTCACAGTGATTCTGGTACTGTTCACAGTGATTCTGTTAGTGTTCACAGTGATTCTGGTACTGTTCACAGTGATTCTGTTAGTGTTCACAGTGATTCCGCTACTTTTCACAGTGATTCTGGTACTGTTCACAGTGATTCTGTTAGTGTTCACAGGGATTCTGGTACGCTTCACAGTGATTCTGTTAGTGTTCACAGTGATTCTGGTACTGTTCACAGTGATTCTGTTAGTGTTCACAGTGATTCTGGTACTGTTCACAGTGATTCTGTTAGTGTTCACAGTGACTCTGTTAGTGTTCACAGTGTTTCTGTTAGTGTTCACAGTGTTTCTGGTACTCTTCACAGTGATTCTGGTACTCTTCACAGTGATTCTGGTACGCTTCACAGTGAATCTGTTAGTGTTCACAGTGATTCTGGTACGCTTCACAGTGAATCTGTTAGTGTTCACAGTGATTCTGGTATTCTTCACAGTGATTCTGTTAGTGTTCACAGTGATTCTGGTGCTGTTCACAGTGATTATGTTAGTGTTCACAGTGACTCTGTTAGTGTTCACAGTGTTTCTGTTAGTGTTCACAGTGAATCTGGTACTGTTCACAGTGATTCTGGTACGCTTCACAGTGATTCTGGTGCTGTTCACTGTGATTATGTTAGTGTTCACAGTGACTCTGTTAGTGTTCACAGTGTTTCTGTTAGTGTTCACAGTGATTCTGGTACTCTTCACAGTGATTCTGGTACTCTTCACAGTGATTCTGGTACGCTTCACAGTGAATCTGTTAGTGTTCACAGTGATTCTGGTACGCTTCACAGTGAATCTGTTAGTGTTCACAGTGATTATGTTAGTGTTCACAGTGATTCTGGTGCTGTTCACAGTGATTATGTTAGTGTTCACAGTGATTATGTTAGTGTTCACAGTGATTCTGGTGCTGTTCACAGTGATTCTGGCACTGTTCACAGTGATTCTGTTAGTGTTCACAGTGATTCTGGTACTCTTCACAGTGATTATTGTACTGTTCACAGTGATTCTGTTAGTGTTCACAGTGATTCTGGTACGCTTCACAGTGATTATGTTAGTGTTCACAGTGATTCTGGTACTCTTCACAGTGATTCTTGTACTGTTCACAGTGATTCTGTTAGTGTTCACAGTGATTCTGTTAGTGTTCACAGTGATTCTGGTACGCTTCACAGTGATTCTGTTAGTGTTCACAGTGATTCTGGTACTGTTCACAGTCATGCTGGTACTGTCAACAGTTATTATAGTACTCTTCACAAAGAGTCTGGTACTGTTCACAGTGATGCCCTTTTTCTCCAGTGCCTGGGGTACTACATGAGGCTGGGATTCATCAGTAGCGCCCCCTGTAGGATCGGAAGACCTCGCGGCTGTGATTTTCCTATTCCTCCTGATCCCAGAGCATTGAGAGGATTAGATATTGTATTTTTTTGCCTCATTTCCCCTCAGACAAACACACACTTAAACACACACTTAAACACACACTTAAACACACACACTAAGATACACACTCAAACACACATATTGTATACATGCAGATCCCAAGGACTCACTGGTACAAACACACACACACACACAAACGCACACATGCCTCTCAGGTCCTAACTGCCGAGGCAAGAAAGCTGGATTTGTGGTGTTATTTTACCCACTTTACCCACTGGCATTAGCCCGATAAGCTGCATCCTGTCAGTTTCCTGCCGCTTGGCACCAAAAAGTGTATGAAGCCTCTGAGACCTTCATTATCATTATTTATGAAGATCATTATTATGCTGTGGTCTTTGATGAATTTCCTGATGCAAAACTAGCAGGCATCTTTCCCTTAGTAACATCGCTTGGTGCGCCTTATTGCTAATTAAAGACGTGTGAACCCTCTCTAAGAAGTGATGCTGACAAGCATTTGGTTAAATCTTTCCAACATTTAATCGTATCTACTAATTGGTTTAATGTACAGTGAAATACGGCTGCTGATTTCTCTTAAATGGAAAGTGAGGATGATTTCAGCTTTTTTTGGGGGGTGGAATTGCCGTCAAGTCGGGTTAAAAGCTTAAATAGAAGGAACAAACAGGGATTCGCTAAGCTGGAAATGAAATGTGAAGAGGTCTGGTTGCAAAGCTACTCGTTTATAACTGCATGGTGTGTGGACTGATGGCAAAGACCCACACGTGAGAATGAGAACAAGAATGACTTACATCGTCAGGTTTTTATCCACCAGTAACATGCTGTGTTACTAAGCTGTAACATATTTAAAAAAAATACAAATATTCAAATGCTTCAGTATGTACAGACTTAAAGTCAAGAAACGGTTTTGTATCAGGATTGTGCGTTTGAAGGCACTGGGAGGAATAAAAGATAAAAACTCATATGCTTGGAGGAGCAAGAAAATTGCTTGCTAAAATTAGCTTGACCTTGCACCTCTCCCAGTTAGAAAATGGTGCTTAATGAAGCAATTGCACATCAATACAGGATGACGGCATGGACATATATAAGACCCCCTCAGGCTTAGTGTTTGGAATATAGCAATCCTATTGCACAGTCAAACAGCTCCAACAAAAACTGCACAACTGCAGCCATTTAAATCCAACACAAGGCATTGCAGTCTCAGCTTTGGGAGCACTTTCAAAGAAATATTCCCATCCTTCCTCAGACCTCTCTATGTCATTACTGTACCCACACAGATATGTCGAAACATGTTTGACATATCCCAGAATACATTGTGTTTACCATCCACATTCAACTGAATTATTGGCCCTTTAGTCCTTTCTTCTTGACCAAGCTCACTTCAAGGATTCCAGGACTGGGGAGGATACAGTGCACTAACTGTAATACATGTTCTGGTCTGGAAACCACAACTAACACCAGGCCCCCATTCATTCACCACCATTATGTCCAATTCATTCTTCAATTCATTCCTGGCTGGCTGTCACGGCGTGGACATGAAAGTCCCAGTACAGAGAGGTGCCTCCGGGCTACACTCTTCATACAGTAGGACTTTCAAACACACTGACGGCTAGATTAACTCAGCCCAGTCCCCAGTGAAGGGGGCTGCTGCCCTACATAAGCATAATGAGCCTAAACGATGGCCATTCTCACAGACAGACAATGGGCAAAGCGCTCTAGACACGCTGCTCGCCGGCCATGAGGATTAAGGGAAGTCATTATTTGATGGTGTTTGGCTAATTATGACTTTAGGTGAATGTGAAGTGGATTGTAAGCCCTCCAGGCACATATAAACAGTGGAATAAGGAGGATTCATGTACTTTAATTTAGGATGCATTCCTCTATATAATACCCATAGGAATCCAGCAAATACTGGAGATGCTATTGGGACCCATAAATAATTTATTTTACTCGAATGTCTGCACCATCCACAGTTCTTCTAACTCTTTTTCAGTGGGACTCATTATTATACACACCTTGAAGTTACAATGATTATTACGCTGATTTGTGAAAAAAGAAAGGCAAGCCCTTTGCTAATATACAGTATCACTAGAAAAAGAGTGTTGAAATATGCTTCTGATAAGGCCCATGGAAACTCAGCAGCAAGCGAAGCATTGCTTTATGGGTCTCTCAACTCTGTCACTGTCTGTTGCTGGTGGTTCCCCCTCACAACACTTTGGTCTGGACACTGTGTTCAACCACAGCACTAACCATCAAGTTTCACAACCGTATCATCTCCAGACACAATGTCGCTGACGAAAAAGAGAAAGAAAGAGAAAAAAAGAAGAGAAAATGAATAGAGGATGCTTTTCGTAGCTGTGGGCTCCAGGGGCTAAATGGAAACGCTACGCTTATTTGTGAGGTGTCATGGCTGAGAGAGAGGAGAGGAGGCACAGGTGTCAGACCTCACTGAGAAGAGGGAGGAGGGTGGTGTGAAACTCGTCTCCCTGGTGGACGATTATAATACACACACTGACAAACACACACACACACACACTGACAAACACACACACTGACAAACACACACACACACACACACACACACACACACACACACACACACACACACACACACACACACACACACACACACACACACACACACACACACACACACACACACACACACACACACACACACACACACACACACACACACACACACAGAGACAGTGTGTACAAAGGAACGTGACCAGGTGGAAATGATTGGGGTCTATGTGAACCTAGGGGACAAGGCTGTGGTACTGACAGTATTTATACCTTAGCTCAGCGGTTCCCAAACTATGGGTCACGATCCCCATCTGATTAGAACATTCGCTTACAAGAGAAACTCTCAAATAAAATAGTATGCCCCTTACACTGACAGATAAGACTCTCGAGGACACGTATGTGCCCACAAGTGGACAGACCCAGGCACTAAATCAGACGGGGGGGGGGGGGGGGGAGAACATCACTAATGATGCTTTACTTTTCTACACAGAAGATCACACAAAATGATTTCCTTTTACTAGATGACCTTCTGAATTTCCCAATACTTGTTCTGATGCATTTCAGTCACTTCAAACCATACTGTCTTCAGATTGAAATACTGTCAAAAGTAACTGTCAGACTGATTTGTAATAGGCTGTCATTAGCCCCAAATTGAAAAAAAAAATAAACATTGGCCTTTGATTACATAACTTTTTTTTCACATGGTGGGGGTCACACATTTTTTCCAATATCAAAATGGGGTCCCGGGCCAAAAAAAGTTGGGGTCCCCTGCCTTAGCTACTCTGTTGTAATGGTAGGAGAGGAGACTTTTTCTAACCACAGTTCACAAACAGACATATTTTAATGTTTATCGTGGCTATTGCTGCACAACAATGGACACATTTACCAAAATTCAACATGGGTGGCTACTGTTGTCTGTTGTGAAATGGGTTTCTGAAAAAAAGGCTTAAGGGCTAAGTGAAGGCTGTTCATAAAATACAGTTTCTGTGGAGACACAGACAGAAATGTTTGTGTGAAATAAGATTGGGCAGTGTGAGAGAGAAACAGAAGGAGGAGAGGAAAGATGGTGTGATGTGGTGGAGGGAGAGATGTACTGAGAGAAAGAGAGATGAACTTAGATTAGGAGGAGGAAAAATGAGCACCGGCAAATGAGAGCAGAGGAGGGATGGAGGAGAGCGATTGAGAAAGGAGAGCAGGAAGAGAGCGGGGTGAGAGAAAGTCAATGCAGTCAATGTATAATGGATGATGAATATATGTGTCGCATTGTGACCAATAGGTTCTGTCTGTGCTCCTTTGCACTAGGCTACAGCCAGTGTAATTTGAGCGTGATAGGCCATCAAACAAGGCCACTCAATCACCCTCGCCCACAGCAGTATCAGACATACAAGCGAAACCCTGCCTACCATTATTATGAGGCACAGATTGCAGCTCTACACCACCATGGTCCTCAAGCCAAGGGAATGAGGTTATTCATATAGGTGGTTTAGTGGATGACACATTTGTTGGAGTAGGCCTAGAAAAGAGCTTCGGCCTCCTCTCAGTCCTTACCAGTTTTAGGAGGCAAGACATATCATGTCCCCTTGAGAGAGACAATGTCTTGTCGCTGACACTTCCACTTCCTCTTTTGCACTTTGCTATATCCTGTTGGATGTGTTTTTAGCCGTATTTTTATGAGAAGCTGTCAATTTCTGTAATGACATCAGAGGTGAAAATTGGCTGTGAAAGATACAAAACATACATTGAATTTACGTATATACAGTGGGGAGAACAAGTATTTGATACACTGACAATTTTGCAGGTTTTCCTACTTACAAAGCATGTAGAGGTCTGTAATTTTTATCATAGGTACACTTCAACTGTGAGAGAAGGAATCTAAAACAAAAATCCAGAAAATCACATTGTATGATTTTTAAGTAATTAATTTGCATTTTATTGCATGACATAAGTATTTGATACATCAGAAAAGCAGAACTGAATATTTGGTACAGAAACCTTAGTTTGCAATTACAGAGATCATACGTTTCCTGTAGTTCTTGACCAGGTTTGCACACACTGCAGCAGGGATTTTGGCCCACTCCTCCATACAGATCTTCTCCAGATCCTTCAGGTTTCGGGGCTGTCGCTGGGCAATACGGACTTTCGGCTCCCTCCAAAGATTTTCTATTGGGTTCAGGTCTGGAGACTGGCTAGGCCACTCCGGGACCTTGAGATGCTTCTTACGGAGCCACTCCTTAGTTGCCCTGGCTGTGTGTTTCGGGTCGTTGTCATGCTGGAAGACCCAGCCACGACCCATCTTCAATGCTCTTACTGAGGGAAGGAGGTTGTTGGTCAAGATCTCGCGATACATGGCCCCATCCATCCTCCCCTCAATACGGTGCAGTCGTCCTGTCCCCTTTGCAGAAAAGCATCCCCAAAGAATGATGTTTCCACCTCCATGCTTCACGGTTGGGATGGTGTTCTTGGGGTTGTACTCATCCTTCTATTCCTCCAAACACGGCGAGTGGAGTTTAGAGCAAAAAGCTCTATTTTTGTCTCATCAGACCAAATGACCTTCTCCCATTCCTCCTCTGGATCATCCAGATGGTCATTGGCAAACTTCAGACGGGCCTGGACATGCGCTGGCTTGAGCAGGGGGACCTTGCGTGCGCTGCAGGATTTTAATCCATGACGGCGTAGTGTGTTACTAATGGTTTTCTTTGAGACTGTGGTCCCAGCTCTCTTCAGGTCATTGACCAGGTCCTGCCGTGTAGTTCTGGGCTGATCCCTCACATTCCTCATGATCATTGATGCCCCACGAGGTGAGATCTTGCATGGAGCCCCAGACCGAGGGTGATTGACCGTCATCTTGAACTTCTTCCATTTTCTAATAATTGTGCCAACAGTTGTTGCCTTCTCACCAAGCTGCTTGGCTATTGTCCTGTAGCCCATCCCAGCCTTGTACAGGTCTACAATTTATCCCTGATGTCCTTACACAGCTCTCTGGTCTTGGCCATTGTGGAGAGGTTGGAGTCTGTTTGATTGAGTGTGTGGACAGGTGTCTTTTATACAGGTAACGAGTTCAAACAGGTGCAGTTAATACAGGTAATGAGTGGAGAACAGGAGGGCTTCTTAAAGAAAAACTAACAGGTCTGTGAGAGCCGGAATTCTTACTGGTTGGTAGGTGATCAAATACTTATGTCATGCAATAAAATGCAAATGAATTACTTAAAAATCATACAATGTGATTTTCTGGATTTTTGTTTTAGATTCCGTCTCTCACAGTTGAAGTGTACCTATGATAAAAATTACAGACCTCTACATGCTTTGTAAGTAGGAAAACCTGCAAAATCGGCAGTGTATCAAATACTTGTTCTCCCCACTGTATATACTATATATATATATATACATAAATGTATCACCGCAATTCATTATCACTGTCATATTTCCATAAAAATATGAGTTTCCTATATCATTCATGTCAATCTGACTGTCTGTTTATCTCTCTGTGTTGCTATCTCGTCATGTATATCTTCATTCTCTTGTTATCTGTCTATGTGTGTTGAAGGTATGCAAATATGTCCAATGATAACCGAAAGCCTGACAGGTTTCTGTTGGTAATAACAAAAACTGACAGGAATCCATTCGTTTTATCTGCGAGTTGCTTTATTCTTTGAGATGCATGCTATCCCCTAAAGGTGACATCCTCGTATACAAACCAAATAGCACCTGACAACTGCCTCATTCATTTGCTGCAAGTGTTTATTCCAGTCGTTGAGAACAACAAGCATCTCACATCTCCGTCGAAAAATTAAACTGTAAAAGCTGTAAAAAAAAGAAAAAAAAGTATAGCAATCGCCCAAGGCCCTCTTTGTTTAATCTCAACAGGATTTAATACAATACATGCAGCGTCACCATTTCTTATCTTATATCAGCAGTCGCTTTAAGTATTTCTGCAAACCTTGAGGCGGTGAATTATAAATCAATGGTAAACAAGATGGCAATCAGACGAGTGTTGTTGCAGAGGAGACTAATGAAAGGGCCCAGCCTCGTCAATGACCTGGAGATTCACTAGGATAGGGATGATGGTGACTCCCGAAAACAGCCATGAACACAACGACCGCGTGCGAATCTATTTCTCATGCTGGCGATGCCGTACCGAGCTGGCCAATACCAGATAAGATGGCCGCTGTGAAGGCGACGAGATGGGTTCCTTTGTCTATTCACTTCCATTATGGAAACTTCTTCCCCTATTTTAATCTTGGTTGAGTTTGCTTTTATCGACTGTGGAGATTCTCATTGGATCCCAGAAAGGGGATAGTGCTGTTTGCGAGAGCTTGTAGGCCTATTCCCCAAGGTAATTCACATTTAAGTGCAAATATGCGCTACAACCTTTCTTCTGAATAAATTAGCATGTTTACCATTGTTATTTTCTACTTTAGAGGACCTTAGAATGATCAAAGCACGGAGTTTGTTTGAAGAATGATACATACAGCATATTTTAGGCTAACAAGAAATTAAGATTCTCCTACATCTGTTGGGTTTCCTTTCCCCATTTAATTTATCAAATGTGAATTGTCAGCTTTTTTATTATTTTATTATTGTGTTTACAACCAATGTTACGGGTTCTGAAAAGTGTTTGCCTCACAAATGAGAGGATCATTATCTCTGATTGACATGTTAAATTACCTCATTATTATCCCTAATTGGAGCCTCGGTTGCGAGGAACCCCGGAAATAATTGAAAGAGAGGGGGTAATTTCCTGTAAATAAACTGGCAGCAAGAGGTTGACGAACGCTCAGTAGCACCTTCTAGCTACACAAATCACCACTAGTCATTATTCAAAGACTTAATGCACATATTATGGATGGCTGGATGGCACTAGTTAGGCTGGATGGCACTTACATATATCAAGATTTTTTGTTCTATACCTCCTCTTCACCTCTCACAAATACAGAACATCATCCTCATTATTATGCCCACAATGCCTAGTTTTAAATTGGTTAGTAGTACTGGGCCTTGCGGATATTTATCTAACAGCATATAAAGCACGGTAGGTTGTTAGCAGTTATCCTAAAATATTTCACCAATAGGCCAGAGGAGGTGTGGTATATGGCCAGTATAGCACGGCTAAG
The DNA here is from genome assembly GCF_045679555.1 of Salvelinus alpinus. Classification (NCBI taxonomy): domain Eukaryota; kingdom Metazoa; phylum Chordata; class Actinopteri; order Salmoniformes; family Salmonidae; genus Salvelinus; species Salvelinus alpinus. Next base: position 65,861,930 of record NC_092096.1, on the reverse strand, counting down.
GGCTGTTGATAGGCACAATGCAACGCTTGGTATTTTGGCCATGTATCACAAACCCTGAGGAGCCTTATTGCTATCAACTGGTTACCAACTTACTTAGAGCAGTAAAATTAAATGTTTTGTCATACCCGTGGTATACGGTCCTAGAGTGTGCGGCTCTCCTTTATTTTTAAGTTTTCTACTCCGCTAGCCAGCACCTCGCCTAAATAGGTGTGCGTTTCTTTTTCTTCTAGATTATACGGTCTGAAATAACATGGCTTTCAGCCAATCAGAATTCAGGGCTCAAAACCACCCAGTTTATAATGATCTTTATAGACATACAAAATCCCCTTCTAGCCTGACTCCTGCTGTCCTATAGTACTTTGGTTGACAAAACCCTATATCACTGTCCTGATTCATGCTCATCCACAGCTCTCCAGATCGTTCCCTCTCTGCTCACCAATGACTCACCTCGCTCCTAAAAGTAATGTGTGAGTGAGAGTTTGCTGCTGCCCTGCACTCCTGGCAAACATGGCAGGGTAGGATTTTAATCACTCTGTGCCTGTGGAAAGGCACCTGTTTTGGGGGGGTTGGGGTGGTGGTGGTTGGTGGGGGGCAACACTCAAGAGTGATTAAGATAGAGACTGAGTCATGGCAGCTGCCTGAGGAGGGAAAACTAACAGAGAGAGATGGAGGGAGGGGAGGAGAATTGGAGAGAGAGAGAGGGGGAGAAAAGGAGAGAGGGAGGGAGAGGGAGAGGGGAGAGGAAGAGGGAAAGAGAGACCCGGCCTGCACTCAGCACATTCCACTGACGACGCACTACAGCGGCAGCACGGTGTGCCATGGACTCATAAATCACTGATTTAGTTCATTTACATTTCAGGGAAACCCTCTCCCCGCAGGCCACATAGGTTGTTTTAGTTAACCATCCCCTGAATATATCAATTACTGCAGAACGGTAGAGGCTTTTCCATTGAGTGGGAAAAGAACTCAGGACTAAATATGAAAATATCACATTTAGATTTTGCACCAAGAGTCCTGCTTGTGCTTGTAACAAGTTCATTTAAGCCATGTTGTTAAACTCTTCTTCATTGATACGATGTTCAGATCCATAATGACTGGAAGAGGAGAAAATCTATTTTTGTTGAGGTTGAATCCTTAAAGTTCTCTGTAGTACACTTGTGTGCCTTCCGGGACAGGACTGAAATTGGAGGGTCCCTCTGTGACAACTGACAAACATTTCCTGTTGACATCACTCAGTCTTGATCGGAGAAGGAGAGAAAGACAGAGAGAGAGAGAGAGAGGGAGAGAGAGAGAGTGAGTGATGGAGTTTGCCTTAGAACAGAAAATGACAAATGACACAGCAGCGCATAAGAAGTTAACCCCTTAAGGTCAATGTCCGTTTTTTTTGTATTAGATGCATCTAAAATGCCACAGCCGACTACTGGATATCGCACTTCCACATCTGGATGCAACCAGCCTGAAAATAATGACCAGTAGAAACTGGAGTCATTTTCAATATTCTTAGCAATGATTTAGGAATCCTTGTGAGTAAGTATTAGCAAGGTAGCCACTTGTTGTTCGCCTATTGAAATGTAACTTCAGTTTATGAAAATAACTAGCTAGCCAGCTACTTAACCATGTCGCCCAAATCCAAAGTTATAAGCAGCCAGCTAGCTTTATCCGGCTAGTGAGGTTTGTGTTGTGAAGCTAGCCACAATAAGGATTAGCCACAATAGTGGAATTTGCGGTCTGCCTTCAAAATAAAGGTCCCTCTTTGAAAGTGACTCAGACGGTTACAATTAGTGGAATCATGCCATATTTACTCTAGATAATGTTAAACAAGGATGGAATGTGGAGCAATGAAATGGTTTATCAGTCTACTTGGTGACACCCAGAGAACACAACTGTGAAGATTTTAAACAACTATTATAGCTAGCTAACGCCCTTTTGTACATCGCGCTGTAACGTACAATTGACCTTATTTTAGCGCCCCAAAAACGTAATACTTCCAGGTCAACTGTAATATGAATACCAATGTAAAGCACCATTTCTCCTCTTTCCAGCAAAATCTATGATGAGACCTTCATGCTGCCCGTCTCGGCATGATTGAGGAAGGAAATGAGCTCCGTCGGGTCTTTTTAAAAATGGCGGGTGGAGAAGCGATACCTACCGCATGATAGGCAAAGGGGGAGATAAGCCGTGTGGGGAACTTATCACCTCTGAAATGTAAATAAAACACTATAAAGAGTTGATATAATGTGTCATTGCATACCTATTTGAAGGGTTGTGTGGAATTTGAATTTCTGTTTTTAGGGCGGCGCTCAAATTATCAAAAAAATTAATGCATTCAGTTGTACAATTGTCTAGTTATCCCCCTTAACCTGTCCTTGTCCCTTTCTTGTTTTTAATCTGCGAGAGAAGCACCACACCTGGTGGACAGAGGCTGTATGACACAGAATGAGTTTCTTTATGAATGCTGTACGTTTACGTCATGACATGTCACAATTTAACGTACAGCGTCAGAGGGGTCAGTTTTTTCAACTTTTCTCCAATTCTATCGGGCCATTACCATGTCAATCAAGGCTTGAATAAACTTGAATAAAACGTCCCTTTTTCAGGACCCTGTCTTTCAAAGATAATTCGTAAAAATTTTAATAACTTCACAGATCTTCATTGTAAAGGGTTTAAACACTGTTTCCCATGGTTGTACAATGAACCAACAAGAATTAATGAACATGCACCTGTGGAATGGTTGTTAAGACACTAACAGCTTACAGATGGTAGGCAATTAAGGTCACAGTTATGAAAACTTAGGACACTTAAGAGGCCTTTCTACTGACTCTGAAAAACACCAAAAGACAAATGCTCAGGGTCCCTGCTCATCTGCGTGAACGTGCCTTAGGCATGCTGCAAGGAGGCATGAGGACTGCAAATGTGTCCATGCCTAAGAAAGCGCTACAAGGAGACAGGACGGACAGCTGATATTCCTCGCAGTGATAAACCACGTGTAACAATACCTGCACAGGATCGGTATATCCGAACTTCACACCTGCGGGACAGGTACAGGATGGCAACAACAACTGCCCGAGTTACACCAGGAACGCACATCCCTCCATCAGTGCTCAGACTGTCCGCAATAGGCTGAGAGAGGTTGGACTGAGGGCTTGTAGGCCTGTTGTAAGACAGGTCCTCACCAGACATCACAGGCAACAACGTCGCCTATGGGCACAAACCCACCGTCGCTGGACCAGACAGGACTGGCAAAAAGTGTTCTTCACTGACGGGTCGCGGTTTTGTCTCACCAGGGGTGATGGTCAGATTTGCATGTTTAGTCGAAGGAATGAGCGTTACACCGAGGTCTGTACTCTGGAGCGGGATCGATTTGGAGGTGGAGGGTCCATCATGGTCTGGGGCGGTGTGTCACAGCATCATCGGACTGAGCTTGTTGTCATCGCAGGCAATCTCAACGCTGTGCGTTACAGGGAAGACATCGTCCTCCCTCATGTGGTACCCTTCCTGCAGGCTCATCCTGACATGACCCTCCATCCAGCATGACAATGCCACCAGCCATACTACTCGTTCTGTGCGTGATTTCCTGCAAGACAGGAATGTCAGTGTTCTGCCATGGCCAACGAAGAGCCCGGATCTCAATCCCATTGAGCACATCTGGGACCTGTTGGATCGGAGGGTGAATGCTAGGGCCATTCCCCCCAGAAATGTCCGGGAACTTGCAGGTGCCTTGGTGGAAGAGTGGGGTAGCATCTCCCAGCAAGAACTTGTAAATCTGGAGCATTCCATGAGGAGAAGATGCACTGCAGTACTTAATGCAGCTGGTGGCCACACCAAATACTGACTGTTACGTTTGATTTGGAACCCCCCTTTGTTCAGGGACACATTATTCCATTTCTGTTAGTCACATGTCTGTGGAACTTGTTCAGTTTATGTCCCAGTTGTTGAATCTTGTTATGTTCATACAAATATTTACACATGTTAAAATGTCTGAAAATTAACGTAGTTGACAGTGAGAGGACGTTTCATTTTTTTCTGATTTTAGAAACGTAGTTCACACCCCATATTTTTATGCCAACACAGTCGCTACAGTCCCATTAGTTTTCATTGCAACTATGTTTGAATGCCGCGGTTGCGCAAATTTGTACAGAATGGGGTTAGTCAACAGTAGCGTTGTAGCTCTCATCGCGGGACTGTGACTGTGTGAAATCACCTATCCAGTCAGGATATTGTGCATATTGATATTCATATTGCACTGTACAGCTTTAATTAAGGATTGGCGATCAGTGAAATTGGGTATCAGTCTGCGCAGTATCCAAGTCATTTTTTCCCCCATTGTCCTCCTCAGAGTTATCAGGCTCAAAAACATCCATGTTGTATTGTTTTTCCTCTGCAATAGCGTTCAATACACATAGTAGGTCGACTGGTAAAATAAATGTGTCTCAATTCACAGTGGTTTCAGAGTCTCGCAATAAGAGTAATGTTCTCTGGGTATCACTGAGTAGACTGATACACCATGTCATTGATCCACAATCCATAGGCAAGGCTGTACAGTAAAATAAGTACGCCCCTAATGCAATTCTATAGTCTAATACATCCATTGCGATTTCAACAGATTTTCGTCAAATTAACAAATGATTCCAACCTCGTTTAGCATGATCTATTCAATTATGGCATATTTACACTATTTGTTAAATTTGCATTACTGCCAATGACATACTTCTACAATTGTGGCTAATCCATATTGTGGCTAGGTTCACATGGATTGATCCGCACCCCCATTAATCAAATAAGAACTGTCTTACAATTTAGAGGTATCTTAGATGATGACACCTAGCTAGATAATTACCTAGCTTACTGTAGCTACTGAAACAGATTATGTCATTTTGCTGTGTTTTTGTGGAAGAACATTGTTTGCATCCATCAGCTAGCTCGCTTTTTTTATGACCAGCACTGTCCAGAGCTTGGGGAAGGGCAGGTGCGCGAGACAAAACATTACCAGCGTCATAGCATACGTATCGATGAATCGTTGTAACATATCGCATAGTCACTTTATCCATATCTACATGTACATACTACCTCAATCAGCCCGACTAACCGGTGTCTGTATGTAGCCTCGCTACTTTGTAGCCTCGCTACTGTATATAGCCTTGCGACTGCTATTTTTCCCTCTTTTTACTGTTGTTTTTATTTCTTCACTTACCTATTGTTCACCTAATACCTTTTTTGCACTATTAGTTAGTAAGCATTTCACTTTAAGGTCTACACCTGTTGTGTTCGGCGCACGTGACAAATAAACTTTGATTTGATTTGATATGAAATACTAGTGATAGTGTAATCAATGTGTAATAACTACGTAAAAAATGTATGATCGTGTTAAATTATTATGTGACGTGCAGTCATATCCAGGTCCTGATTGGTCAACAAGCTTATTTGACACATCAATTTGACATGTATCTTTTTTAACACGCAAAGACCCAAACGGCACTCCATATGTCTTAAGTCAGTACAGCTGATTTGCCGACTTCTGTCTGTAGCATCAGAAGAGTTTGGGCTACATACTAATATGACCCCTCTGTGCAAAAGTGAGACTCTCATGAACACGTACATGTCAGTTGTTTTGCTCCCACATACCTCCCAAGACTCCCCTTGTACCAGTTGAAAAGATTTACGGAAGTGTCTATGGAGACTGTTTACTGCCTAAAATGGGGTTTAATACATCTCAGAAAAACAAACAAATGGTTCCTAATCTTTCTTATGTCTCTCAGATATATGAGAGACACTTCAGAACAAACTTCCTTTTGATCTTTTGGGACTATCTGCTATTCCATGTAGTGAATTTGTTATTGAATGTGTTTGTATGGGCTTATAGCAGTAAGGCCAACAATAACTGTTCATAAAATAATTGTTTTATATATTTTTGGGATAATTCAAGGGGTCTTAACATTTTAAATGAAATAGCTAAATGATCCCTGGTATGACCTTCTGAAAACAATTCCATGTACCCTAGTAAATATTACCTTATTTATAGAAGTATTCAAAACCTTTGCTATGAGCCTAGAAATTGAGTTCAGGTGCACCCTGTTTCCATTGATTATCCTTGAGATGTTGATTGGAGTCCACCTAGGGTAAATTGAATCGGGTTTGGACATGATTTGGAAAGACACACACCTGTCTATATATGGTCCCAGAGTTGACAGTGCATGTCAGAGCAAAAACCAAGCCATAAGGTTGAAGGAATTGTCCATAGAGCTTCGAGAGAGGGTTGTGTCGAGGCACATATCTGGGCAAGGGTACCAAAACATTTCTGCAGCATTGAAGGTCCCCAAGAACATAGTGGCCTCCATCATTCTTAAATGGTAGAAGTTTGGAACCACCAAGACTCTTCCTAGAGCTGGCCGCCAGGCCAAACTGAGCAATCGGGGGAGAAGGGCCTTGGTCAGGGAGGTGACAAAGAACCCGATGGTCACTCTAACAGAGCTTTAGTGTTCTCTAGAGCACTCCACCAATCAGGCCTTTATGGTGGAGTGACCAGACGGAAGCCACTCCTCAGTAAAAGGCACATGACAGCCCGCTTAGAGTTTGCCAAAAGACACCTAAGGACTCTCAGACCATGAGAAACAAGATTCTCTGGTCTGATGAAACCAAGATTGAACTCTTTGGCCTGAATGCCAAGCATCTCATATGGAGGAAACCTGGCACCATCCCTATGGTGAAGCATGGTGGTGGCAGCATCATGCTGTGAGGATGTTTTTCAGCAGCAGGGACTGGGAGACTTGTCAGGATCGAGGGAAAGATTAATGGAGAAAAGACAGAGAGATCCTTGAAGAAAACCTATTCCTGAGCGCTCAGGACCTCAGATTGCGGCGACGTTTCACCTTCCAACAGGACAACAACCCTAAGCACATCGCCAAGACAACACAGGAGTGGCTTCGGGACAAGTCTTTGAATGTCTTTGAGTGGCCCAGCCAGAGCCCGGACTTGAACCCGATCGAACATCTCTGGAGAAACCTGAATAGCTGTGTAGCAACGCTCCCCATCCAACCTGACAGAGCTTGAGAGGATCTGGAGAGAAGAATGGGAGAAACTCCCGAAATACAGGTGTGCCAAGCTTGTAGCATCATAGCCAAGACCTGTAATTGCTGCCAAAGGTGCTTCAACAAAGTACTGAGTAAAGGGTCTGAATGCTTATGTAAATGTGATGTTTTTTTTTATTTTAATAAATTAGCAACAACAACAACAAAAATGATTTGTCATTATGGGGTATTGTGTGTAGTTTGATGAGGAAAAAATAAAGAATTCATTTTAGAATAAGGCTGTAACCTAAAAAAATTGAAAACGTCAAGGGGTATCAATACTGCACTGTATGTTGGACAACCCAGCCCTGAAGTGACTGTATGCAAGAAATTCCTATGTTTTGTCTTAGGAATTCAGCATTCTCTCCATTGATCTCAGAAGCTTAGAGAAGTATTAATTGTTCTTTGTTTTATGTTCCTGACTTGCTGTTGTGTGATACCTACACTCTTACTTTCTATCTTTCTTTCTCTACCATGAGCTATGGGCCATGGACAAGCCATGGTTTCTCTGTCTCTCTCTCTCTCTCTCTCTCTCTCTGTCTCTCTGACCATGCTTGGGATAATGCCTTGTAATGCTTTGTAACTCTAGCGTTATGCCTTGCAATGTCAATCCATTCATTTCACAAAGTAATTAAAAACGAATTCAGGATCGGTGGGTCCCCTGCGGGACGTTGAGCTAACGTAGGCTAATGCGATTAGCATGAGGTTGTAAGTAACAAGAACATTTCCCAGGACATAGACATATCTGATATTGGCAGAAAGTTTAAATTCTATCTGCACTGTCCAATTTACAGTAGCTATTACAGTGAATGCCATGCTATTGTTTGAGGAGAGTGCACAGTTTTGAACATGAAAAATTATTAATAAACCAATTAAGCACATTTGGGCAGTCTTGATACAAAATTTGGAACCGAAATACAATGGTTCATTGGATCAGTCTATAGCACATACACTGGTGCCATCTAGTGGCCAAAATCGAAATTGCAGCTGGGCTGGAATAATACATGATGGCCTTTATCTTGCATTTCAAAGATGATGGTTGTCACGCCCTGACCATAGAGAGCTTTTTATTCTCTATGTTGGTTAGGTCGGGGTGTGACTAGGGTGGGTCATCTAGGTGATTATGTTTCTATGTTGGCCAGGTATGGTTCCCAATCAGAGGCAGCTGTTTGTCGTTGTCTCTGATTGGGGATCATATTTAGGCAGCCATTCCTCTTTGTGCTTTGTGGGATCTTGACAATGTATAGTTGCCTGTTAGCACTATTGTTAGCTTCATGTTTCGTTTTGAGATTTATTGTTTTTGTTTTGCTGTGAGTTTCACCTAGAAATAAAAATATGTGGAACCCAGATCACGCTGCACTTTGGTCCAGTTATTCTAACGATCGTGACAATTCTACAAAAAAAAGACAAGAGAATGTTTTTTCTTCTTCTTTGTATTATCTTTTACCAGGTCTCATGTGTTATGTTCTCCTACAGTCCTTTCACATTTCCACAAACTTCAGTGTTTCCTTTCAAAAGGGTACCAAGAAAATGCTTATGTCCTTGCTTCAGGGCCTGAGCTACAGGCAGTTAGATTTGGGTATGTCATTTTATCAATATGCATGTGTGTGTCAGCGTATGTAGTGTGTGTGTGTCAGCGTATGTAGTGTCTGTGTGTCAGCGTATGTAGTGTGTGTGTCAGCGTATGTAGTGTGTGTGTGTCAGCGTATGTAGTGTGTGTGTGTCAGCGTATGTAGTGTGTGTGTGTCAGCGTATGTAGTGTGTGTGTGTCAGCGTATGTAGTGTGTGTGTGGGTAGAGTTTAGTGAGTGTGTGTCAGCGTATGTAGTGTGTGTGTGGGTAGAGTTTAGTGAGTGTGTGTCAGCGTATGTAGTGTGTGTGTGGGTAGAGTTTAGTGAGTGTGCGTCAGCGTATGTAGTGTGTGTGTGGGTAGAGTTTAGTGAGTGTGTGTCAGCGTATGTAGTGTGTGTGTGGGTAGAGTTTAGTGTGTGTGTGTCAGCGTATGTAGTGTGTGTGTGGGTAGAGTTTAGTGAGTGTGTGTCAGCGTATGTAGTGTGTGTGTCAGCGTATGTAGTGTGTGTCTGGGTAGAGTTTAGTGAGTGTGCATAGAGCAGGTGCAAGAGAGTCAGGGCAAATAAATCAAGATACAAGATACAAATAATAAAGGGAGGTCAATGTAAATAGTCCGAGTAGACATTTGATTAACTGTTCTGCAGTCTTATGGCTTAGGGGTAAAAGCTGTTCAGGAACCTTTTCGTCCCATGTTCGATGCATTCGTAACTCTTGCCATGCGGAAGCAGAGAGAACAGTCTTGGGTGACTGGAGTCTTTAGGGCCTTCCTCTGACACCTCCTGGTATAGAGAGAGTTTGGCTGCAGTGATGTACTGGGCCGTACGCACTACTCTCCGTAATGCCTTACGGTCGGAGGCCGAGCAGTTGCCATACCAGGCGGTGCTGCAACCCGTCAAAATATTCTTAATGGTGTAGCTGTAGAACTTTTTGAGGATCTGAGGACCCATGCCAAACCCCACCTATAAACAAATTGGTAACAATGGATGGCAGAGATACCATGAAGAGACCATTGGTAGTGAATTATAAAACAAAAATCATCAGAATATTACCAGAATTACACAGATTCTCTGGTCTAAATGGTATGTTGGTGGAGGAAGGAGTTTGATATCTAAAAGCCAGTCTGAGGAGTCACTCTGTGTAATCCATCGTGAAGTCCTATAACACCTGTGCATGTTACAAAAAACACAAATCATTTGACTCGGTTCTCAATCGGAAAATGCGACCTGACTATAGACCTCGCTGTAGGCCTATTGACGTCAATAATGTTTCCATGTAAATCAGAGAAACCTGACCGGCAAATATGGCAAACAAAATCAACACAGGTTACAACCTTTGCTAATTTGCTAAAACTGACACAGATCATTTGGCGTCTTTTTCATGTTTTTACAAAAACAAGTCCCATGTGTCACAGTTTTCTGAATTCTATTAGAGATTTTTAATTAAATGTTTGTGCTAATAGATATAGAACACGGATAGAAGGAAAAAAAAACATGGCAAAGTTGTCACACAGCCAGCTATGTTCCAGGAATACATTTAAAACCATTAAGACGTGTTACCCCTTCTTCCTCTTCCTGGAAGGAAATGTGAAAAACAAATCCACGGGATGATCTGCCTCATTGTCCCTGTGGTGTCCCTGTGGTAACACGATTGTTATTGCTGTCACGTGAACGTCGATGTCTTTTTTTTTTGTTCTTCTCTTGTTTTCCCGTTACTTTCCCATCCTCTGTCAATGTCCATCATAGCTTTGGAAAACAGTAATTGAGCCCTTTGGTCATTTTTTCACAACACTCTTTCCCTGAGGGCACTAAGGTAACACGGTGAGAAATGGAAAGCCCTGGTAAACATATCCAAACCCTTTCCGTCATCTCTCTGCTCATCCTTGAAATACAATCCTTAGATTCCTTGTCTGTGTCATACATAAAGAACCACTTTCCACCCCCATCTCCCAGAGATGTATCCCCCATTAATGTGGTTTGTGCTGCTAAATAATTGAGTGGAGAGGATGAGTGAAATGTGTTGGGTTAAAAATACCAACGTAAGAGAAGCCTATGCAGACATAACTGAAAAAGGCAGTGGTAATGCAGCCCCATTTTAATGTAGCCCCACGGTAATGCAGCCCCATGGTAGCGCAGCCCCATGTTATTGCAGTCCCATGGTAATGCAGTCCTACGGTAATACGGCCTCGTGTTAATGCAGCCCTATGGTAATGCAACCCTATGGTAATGCAGCCCCATGGCAATGCAGCCCTATGGTAATGCAGCCCCATGGTAATGCAGCCCCATGGTAATGCAACCCCATGGTAATGCAACCCCATGGTAATGCAGCCCCATGGTAATGCAGCCCCATGGTAATGCAACCCCATGGTAATGCAACCCCATGGTAATGCAGCCCCATGGTAATGCAACCCCATGGTAATGTAGCCCCATGGTAATGCAGTCCCATGGTAATGCAACCCCATGGTAATGCAGCCCCATGGTAATGCAACCCCATGGTAATGCAGCCCCATGGTAATGCAACCCCATGGTAATGCAACCCCGTGGTAATACAACCCCATGGTAATGCAGTCCCATGGTAATGCAGCCCCATGGTAATGCAGTCCCATGATAATGCAACCCCATGGTAATGCAGCCCCATGGTAATGCAACCCCATGGTAATGCAGCCCTACGGTAATACAGCCTCATGTTAATGCAGGCCTACGGTAATACAGCCTCATGTTAATACAGTCCTACGGTAATACAGCCTCATGTTAATGCAGCCCTACGGTAATACAGCCTCATGTTAATGCAACCCTACGGTAATACAGCCTCATGTTAATGCAGTCCTACGGTAATACAGCCTCATGGTAATACAGCCTCATGTTAATGCAACCCTACGGTAATACAGCCTCATGTTAATGCAACCCTACGGTAATACAGCCTCATGTTAATGCAACCCTACGGTAATACAGCCTCATGTTAATACAGCCCTACGGTAATACAGCCTCATGTTAATACAGCCTCATGTTAATACAGCCTCATGTTAATACAGCCCTACGGTAATACAGCCTCATGTTAATACAGCCTCATGTTAATGCATCCCTACGGTAATACAGCCTCATGTTAATACAGCCTCATGTTAATACAGCCCTACGGTAATACAGCCTCATGTTAATACAGCCTCATGTTAATGCAGCCCTACGGTAATACAGCCTCATGTTAATGCAACCCTACGGTAATACAGCCTCATGTTAATGCAACCCTACGGTAATACAGCCTCATGTTAATGCAGTCCTACGGTAATACAGCCTCATGGTAATACAGCCTCATGTTAATACAGCCCTACGGTAATACAGCCTCATGTTAATGCAGCCCTACGGTAATACAGCCTCATGTTAATACAGCCCTACGGTAATACAGCCTCATGTTAATACAGCCTCCTGTTAATGCAGCCCTACGGTAATACAGCCTCATGTTAATGCAACCCTACGGTAATACAGCCTCATGTTAATGCAACCCTACGGTAATACAGCCTCATGTTAATGCAGCCCTACGGTAATACAGCCTCATGTTAATGCAACCCTACGGTAATACAGCCTCATGTTAATGCAGCCCTACGGTAATACAGCCTCATGTTAATGCAACCCTACGGTAATACAGCCTCATGTTAATACAGCCTCATGTTAATGCAACCCTACGGTAATACAGCCTCATGTTAATACAGCCTCATGTTAATGCAGCCCTACGGTAATACAGCCTCATGTTAATGCAACCCTACGGTAATACAGCCTCATGTTAATACAGCCTCATGTTAATGCAACTCTACGGTAATACAGCCTCATGTTAATACAGCCTCATGTTAATGCAGCCCTACGGTAATACAGCCTCATGTTAATGCAGCCCTACGGTAATACAGCCTCATGTTAATGCATCCCTACGGTAATACAGCCTCATGTTAATGCAACCCTACGGTAATACAACCTCATGTTAATACAGCCTCATGTTAATGCAACCCTACGGTAATACAGCCTCATGTTAATGCAGCCCTACGGTAATACAGCCTCATGTTAATGCAGCCCTACGGTAATACAGCCTCATGTTAATGCAACCCTACGGTAATACAGCCTCATGTTAATGCAGCCCTACGGTAATACAGCCTCATGTTAATGCAACCCTACGGTAATACAGCCTCATGTTAATACAGCCTCATGTTAATGCAACCCTACGGTAATACAGCCTCATGTTAATGCAGCCCTACGGTAATACAGCCTCATGTTAATGCAGCCCTACGGTAATACAGCCTCATGTTAATGCAACCCTACGGTAATACAGCCTCATGTTAATGCAACCCTACGGTAATACAGCCTCATGTTAATGCAGTCCTACGGTAATACAGCCTCATGGTAATACAGCCTCATGTTAATACAGCCCTACGGTAATACAGCCTCATGTTAATGCAGCCCTACGGTAATACAGCCTCATGTTAATACAGCCCTACGGTAATACAGCCTCATGTTAATACAGCCTCCTGTTAATGCAGCCCTACGATAATACAGCCTCATGTTAATGCAACCCTACGGTAATACAGCCTCATGTTAATGCAACCCTACGGTAATACAGCCTCATGTTAATGCAGCCCTACGGTAATACAGCCTCATGTTAATGCAACCCTACGGTAATACAGCCTCATGTTAATGCAGCCCTACGGTAATACAGCCTCATGTTAATGCAACCCTACGGTAATACAGCCTCATGTTAATACAGCCTCATGTTAATGCAACCCTACGGTAATACAGCCTCATGTTAATACAGCCTCATGTTAATGCAGCCCTACGGTAATACAGCCTCATGTTAATGCAACCCTACGGTAATACAGCCTCATGTTAATACAGCCTCATGTTAATGCAACCCTACGGTAATACAGCCTCATGTTAATACAGCCTCATGTTAATGCAGCCCTACGGTAATACAGCCTCATGTTAATGCAGCCCTTCGGTAATACAGCCTCATGTTAATGCATCCCTACGGTAATACAGCCTCATGTTAATGCAACCCTACGGTAATACAACCTCATGTTAATACAGCCCTACGGTAATACAGCCTCATGTTAATACAGCCTCATGTTAATACAGCCCTACGGTAATAAAGCCTCATGTTAATGCAACCCTACGGTAATACAGCCTCATGTTAATGCAGCCCTACGGTAATACAGCCTCATGTTAATGCAGCCCTACGGTAATACAGCCTCATGTTAATGCAACCCTACGGTAATACAGCCTCATGTTAATGCAGCCCTACGGTAATACAGCCTCATGTTAATGCAACCCTACGGTAATACAGCCTCATGTTAATACAGCCTCATGTTAATGCAACCCTACGGTAATACAGCCTCATGTTAATGCAGCCCTACGGTAATACAGCCTCATGTTAATGCAGCCCTACGGTAATACAGCCTCATGTTAATGCAGCCCTACGGTAATACAGCCTCATGTTAATGCATCCCTACGGTAATACAACCTCATGTTAATACAGCCTCATGTTAATACAGCCTCATGTTAATGCAACCCTACGGTAATACAGCCTCATGTTAATGCAACCCTACGGTAATACAGCCTCATGTTAATGCAGCCCTACGGTAATACAGCCTCATGTTAATGCAGCCCTACGGTAATACAGCCTCATGTTAATACAGCCTCATGTTAATACAGCCCTACGGTAATACAGCCTCATGTTAATACAGCCTCATGTTAATGCAGCCCTACGGTAATACAGCCTCATGTTAATGCATCCCTACGGTAATACAGCCTCATGTTAATGCATCCCTACGGTAATACAGCCTCATGTTAATACAGCCCTACGGTAATACAGCCTCATGTTAATACAACCTCATGTTAATACAGCCTCATGGTAATGCAGCCTCATGGTAATGCAGCCTCATGTTAATACAGTCCTACGGTAATACAACCTCATGTTAATACAACCTCATGTTAATACAGCCTCATGGTAATGCAGCCTCATGTTAATACAGTCCTACGGTAATACAGCCTCATGGTAATACAGCCTCATGTTAATGCAGCCCTACGGTAATACAGCCTCATGTTAATACAGTCCTACGGTAATACAGCCTCATGTTAATGCAGCCCTACGGTAATACAGCCTCATGTTAATACAGTCCTACGGTAATACAGCCTCATGTTAATACAGCCTCATGTTAATGCAACCCTACGGTAATACAGCCTCATGTTAATACAGCCCTACGGTAATACAGCCTCATGTTAATACAGCCCTACGGTAATACAGCCTCATGTTAATACAGCCTCATGTTAATGCAGCCCTACGGTAATACAGCCTCATGTTAATGCAGCCCTACGGTAATACAGCCTCATGTTAATGCAGCCTCATGTTAATGCAACCCTACGGTAATACAGCCTCATGTTAATGCATCCCTACGGTAATACAGCCTCATGTTAATACAGCCTCATGTTAATACAGCCTCATGTTAATGCAGCCCTACGGTAATACAGCCTCATGTTAATGCAGCCTCATGTTAATGCAGCCCTACGGTAATACAGCCTCATGTTAATGCATCCCTACGGTAATACAGCCTCATGTTAATACAGCCTCATGTTAATACAGCCTCATGTTAATGCAGCCCTACGGTAATACAGCCTCATGTTAATGCAGCCCTACGGTAATACAGCCTCATGTTAATGCAACCCTACGGTAATACAGCCTCATGTTAATGCAGTCCTACGGTAATACAGCCTCATGTTAATGCAGCCCTACGGTAATACAGCCTCATGTTAATGCATCCCTACGGTAATACAGCCTCATGTTAATACAGCCTCATGTTAATGCAACCCTATGGTAATACAGCCTCATGTTAATACAGCCTCATGTTAATACAGCCTCATGTTAATACAGCCTCATGTTAATGCAACCCTACGGTAATACAGCCTCATGTTAATACAGCCTCATGTTAATGCAGTCCTACGGTAATACAGCCTCATGTTAATGCAACCCTACGGTAATACAGCCTCATGTTATGTTAATGCAACCCTACGGTAATACAGCCTCATGTTAATACAGCTCTACGGTAATACAGCCTCATGTTAATACAGCCTCATGTTAATGCAGCCCTACGGTAATACAGCCTCATGTTAATACAGCCCTACGGTAATACAGCCTCATGTTAATACAGCCTCATGTTAATGCAGCCCTACGGTAATACAGCCTCATGTTAATACAGCCCTACGGTAATACAGCCTCATGTTAATACAGCCTCATGTTAATGCAGTCCTACGGTAATACAGCCTCATGTTAATGCAACCCTACGGTAATACAGCCTCATGTTAATACAGCCTCATGTTAATGCAGTCCTACGGTAATACAGCCTCATGTTAATGCAGTCCTACGGTAATACAGCCTCATGTTAATGCAACCCTACGGTAATACAGCCTCATGTTAATACAGCCTCATGTTAATGCAGCCCTACGGTAATACAGCCTCATGTTAATACAGCCTCATGTTAATGCAGTCCTACGGTAATACAGCCTCATGTTAATACAGCCTCATGTTAATGCAGTCCTACGGTAATACAGCCTCATGTTAATACAGCCTCATGTTAATGCAGTCCTACGGTAATACAGCCTCATGTTAATACAGCCCTACGGTAATACAGCCTCATGTTAATACAGCCTCATGTTAATACAGCCTCATGTTAATACAGCCCTACGGTAATACAGCCTCATGTTAATGCAACCCTACGGTAATAAAGCCTCATGTTAATACAGCCTCATGTTAATGCAACCCTACGGTAATACAGCCTCATGTTAATACAGCCTCATGTTAATGCAGTCCTACGGTAATACAGCCTCATGTTAATACAGCCTCATGTTAATACAGCCTCATGTTAATGCAGCCCTACGGTAATACAGCCTCATGTTAATACAGCCTCATGTTAATACAGTCCTACGGTAATACAGCCTCATGTTAATACAGTCCTACGGTAATACAGCCTCATGTTAATACAGCCTCATGTTAATGCAACCCTACGGTAATACAGCCTCATGTTAATACAGCCTCATGTTAATGCAGTCCTACGGTAATACAGCCTCATGTTAATACAGCCTCATGTTAATGCAGCCCTACGGTAATACAGCCTCATGTTAATACAGCCTCATGTTAATACAGTCCTACGGTAATACAGCCTCATGTTAATACAGCCCTACGGTAATACAGCCTCATGTTAATACAGTCCTACGGTAATACAGCCTCATGTTAATACAGCCTCATGTTAATGCAGTCCTACGGTAATACAGCCTCATGTTAATACAGCCCTACGGTAATACAGCCTCATGTTAATACAGCCTCATGTTAATGCAACCCTACGGTAATACAGCCTCATGTTAATACAGCCTCATGTTAATGCAGTCCTACGGTAATACAGCCTCATGTTAATGCAGCCCTACGGTAATACAGCCTCATGTTAATACAGCCTCATGTTAATACAGCCTCATGTTAATGCAGCCCTACGGTAATACAGCCTCATGTTAATACAGCCTCATGTTAATACAGCCCTACGGTAATACAGCCTCATGTTAATACAGTCCTACGGTAATACAGCCTCATGTTAATACAGCCTCATGTTAATGCAGCCTCATGTTAATACAGCCCTACGGTAATACAGCCTCATGTTAATACAGCCTCATGTTAATGCAACCCTACGGTAATACAGCCTCATGTTAATACAGCCTCATGTTAATGCAGTCCTACGGTAATACAGCCTCATGTTAATACAGTCCTACGGTAATACAGCCTCATGTTAATACAGCCTCATGTTAATGCAGTCCTACGGTAATACAGCCTCATGTTAATGCAACCCTACGGTAATACAGCCTCATGTTAATACAGCCTCATGTTAATGCAGCCCTACGGTAATACAGCCTCATGTTAATACAGCCTCATGTTAATGCAACCCTACGGTAATACAGCCTCATGTTAATACAGCCTCATGTTAATACAGCCCTACGGTAATACAGCCTCATGTTAATACAGCCTCATGTTAATACAGCCTCATGTTAATACAGCCTCATGTTAATGCAGCCCTACGGTAATACAGCCTCATGTTAATACAGCCTCATGTTAATGCAGCCCTACGGTAATGCAACCCCATGGTAATGCAACCCCATGGTAATGTAGCCCTATGGTAATGCAACCCCATGGTAATGCAGCCCCATGGTAATGCAGTCCGACACAAATTCAGCCTCACAGGAGAGCAGTCTCCATTTTGGGATCAAGAGACAGAATATTATAGGTACCGAGACCAATAGGAAAACAGAATAGCTTAGTCCTTTAAGACCATTCAAGTCTTTCCGAGTGTTTTCTGGAACGTCCGGTCACAATTAACATTACGCTTATTCATATACCTGTGTGGTAACACTGTATTCACTATGGTAACAGAAGTGTGGACCCATTCCAATTTGCCCACCACTCCAACAGATCCATAGAAGACGCCATCCCTATTCACACGGCCACAACACATCTGGACAAGAGGAACAGCTACGTCAGAATACTGTTTGATCGGCTAGGAAAAGCCGACTGACATTTACTCCTGAGGTGCTGACCTGTTGCACCCTCTACAACCACTGTGATTATTATTATTTGACCCTGCTGGTCATCTATGAACGTTTAAACATCTTAGCTATGTTCTGTTATAATCTCCACCTGGCACAGCCAGGAGAGGACTGGCCACCCCTCAGTGCCTGGTGCCTCTCCTCAGCCCTTTGCAGTACTTCCTGTTCACCCACCAACTGCATGGGTCTGTCCTGCAGGACTATCCAGTACTTCCTATTCACTCACAGCTGTATGGCTTTGCATGACACCAACGGTCTGTCATCAAGTAGGCCTGATAACCTACAACAACAAGTCAGCCTATAAGGTGGAGGTAAGGGCGGCAGGTAGCCTCGTAGTTAGAGTGTAGGGGCGGCAGGTAGCCTCGTAGTTGGAGCGTTGGGCCAGTAACCGAAAGGTTGTTGGTTCGAATACGGGAGCTGACAAGGGCACTTGAGCAAGGCACTTAACCATAATTGCTCCAGGGGCGCTGTACAATGGCGACCCTGGCCGTGAACCCACTCCCTGCGGGTGACTCAGTGGGAGTTGGTATATAAAAAAAAGATATATAACATTTCCATTACACACTTGTGTGTAACAGGACAAATATAAGCACCCACCCAAAAACAAATCCCAAAGCATGGATTGCCAGGACAACAACCTCTCCCTCAATGTCAGCAAAACAAACGTTTTTTGTTGACTTCAGGAAGCAGAGGATGGAACATGCCCTGATCCACATCAATGGGATTGCAGTAAAGAGAGTCAGCAGTTTTTAGTTCTTCTGCGTCTACATCAAGGAGGACTTGACATGGAAAAACAACACCACCACTCTTGTCAAGAGGGCACGACAGCCTCTCAACATCTTAAGCCTATAGGGAGGTGGACCTTACACTGTGGTGCCAGGACAACAACCTCTCCCTCAACGTGAGCAAGGCAAAGGGGGTGAATGTGGACTAAAGGAAAAGTAGGGCCGAACACGCTCCCATTCACATTGACAGGGCTGTAGTGGAGTGGGTCGAGAGTTTCAAGTTCCTTGGTGTCCAAATCACCAACAAACTATCATGGTCCAAACATACCAAACACACCATTACCGTATGGCAACTGCTCGGCATCCGACAGTAAGGTGCTACAGAGGATAGTGCGTACAGCCCAGTACATCACCGGGGCCAAGCTTCCTGCCATCCAGGACCTATATACTAGGCGGTGTCAGAGGAAGGCCTCAAAAGATGTCAAAGAAGAAAAACTGCTGCTACTCGCTGTTTATTATCTATGTATAGTCACTTTACCCCTACCTACATGTACAAGTTACCTCGACTAACCTGAACCACCGCCCATTGACTTGGTACCGGTACCCCTTGTATATAGCCTAATTACTGTTATTTTATTATGTTTTTTAAATTTTTTACTTAAGATTATTTAGCAAATATTTTCTTAACTATATTTTCTTAAAACTGCGTTGTTGGTTAAGGGTTTGTAAGTAAGCATTCCACTGTAACGTATACACCTGTTGTATTCGTCATGCCACCCCGGGTCCTCTCCAAATACTACCACTGCACCATCAAGAGCGTCATGACCGGTTGCATCACAGCCTGGTACGGGAATTTCTCCGTTCACCACCGCAAGACGTGCTCCAACCCATCCAGGACATCTACTGAGCCATTTACTTTATGTTCGTATTCATAGCTATTTTTATTTCTTATTGTTGTTGTATTGTCGAGAAGGAACCTGCAAGTAAGCATTTCATTGGACGGTGTATACCATGCGTATCCCGTACATACGACTAATAAAACTTGAAAGTCTTACATAATGTTCTCTTTTGTGCATGCAGTGAGAAACATAGTCAATGCACGCCATCATTCTGATGCATCATGGGCAACCCCAGGAAAGTACAAGAGGGAAAAATCAGCACAACATATACCAGGGTCTGAAAGGACAAGAACAATTCTGAAAGGAATAAGAATGATTAGATTTGTATTTTGAAATCATAGCAAAATGCTCTTAATCTTCAGATAACCATTCGAGTTCGAGATACTAGCACAGACTGGAATATGTTCCGGGATTCTTCCGATGGCATTGAGGAGTACACCACATCAGTCACTACCTTTATCAATAATTGCATCGAGGACATCATCCCCACAGTGACTGTACGTACATACCCCAACCAGAAGCCATGGATCACAGACAACATTCGCACCGAGCTAAAGGGTAGAGCTGCAGCTTTCAAGGAGCAGGACTCTAACCCGGAAGCTTATAAGAAATCCCACTATGCCCTCAGACAAACCATCAAACAGTAAACCGTCAATACAGGACTAAGATCGAATCATACTACACCGGCTCCGACGCTCGTCGGATGTGGCAGGGCTTAGAAACTGTTACAGACTCAAAGGGAAGCACAACCGAGAGCTGCCCAGTGACACGAGCCTACCAGACGAGCTAAATAACTTCTATGCACGTTTCGAGGCAAGTAACACTGAAACATGCATGAGAGCATCAGCTGGTCCAGATGACTGTGTGATCACGCTCTCCGCAGCCGATGTGAGTAAGACCTTTAAACATATCAACATTCACAAGGCTGCTGGGACAGATAGATTACCAGGACATGTACACCGAGTATGCGCTGACCAACTGGCAAGTGTCTTCACTGACATTTTCAACCTCTCCCTGTCTAAGTCTTTAATGCCAACATGTTTCAAGCAGACCACCATAGTCCCTGTGCCCAAGAACACTAAGGTAACCTGCCTAAATGACTACCAACCTGTAGCACTCACGTCTGTAGCCATGAAATGCTTTGAAAGGCTGGTCATGGCTCACATCAACACCATTGTCCCAGAAACCCTAGACCCACTCCAATTTGCATACCGCACAAACAGATGCACAAATGATGCAATCTCTATTGTACTGCACACTGCCCTTACCCACCTGGACAAAAGGAACAGCTATGTGATAATGCTATTCATTGACTACAGCTCAGCCTTCACACCATAGTGCCCTCAAAGCTCATCACTAAGCTAAGGACCCTGGGACTAAACACATCCCTTTGCAACTGGATCCTAGACTTCCTGACGGGCTGCCCCCAGGTGGTAAGGGTAGGTAACAACACATCCACCATGCTGATCCTCGAAACGGGGGCCCATCAGGAGTGCGTGCTTAGTCCCCTCTTGTACTCCCTGTTCACTCATGACTGCACAGCCAGGCACAACTACAACACCATCATTACGTTTGCTGATGACACAGCAGTGGTAGCCCCGATCACCGACAACGATGAGACAGCCTATAGGGAGAAAGTCAGAGACCTGACCGTGTGGTGCAAGGACAACAACCTCTCCCTCAACGTGATCAAGACAAAGGAGATGATTGTGGACTACAGGAAAAGGAGGACCAAGCATTCCCCTATTCTCATTGACGGGCTGTCGTGGAGCAGGTTGAAAGCTTCAAGTTCCTTGGTGTCCACATCACCAACAAACTAACATGGTCAAGCACACCAAGACAGTCGTGAAGAGGGCACGACAAAACCTATTCTCCCTCTGGAGACTGAAAAGATTTGGCATGGGTCCACAGATTCTCAAAAGGTTTTACAGCTGCACCATCGAGAGCATCCTGACGGGTTTCATCACTGCCTGGTATGGCAACTGCTCGGCCTCTGACCGCAAGGCACTACAGAGGGTAGTGCGTACGGCCCAGTACATCACCGGAGCCATCCAGGACCTCTAGGTCCAAGAGGCTTCTAAACAGCTTCTACCCCCAAGCCATAAGACTCCTGAACAGCTAATCAAATGGCTACCCAGACTATTGGTACCCCATCCCCCCATAGCTGCTATCTATGCATAGCCACATTAATAACCCTACCTGCATGTACATAATTACCTGAATTGCATCGACACCGGTGCCCCCGCACATTGACACATTGACTCTGTACCGGTACCCCCTGTATATAGCCCCGCTATTGTTATTTACTACTGCTCCTTAATTATTTGCTTTGTTATCGCTTACTTTTTTCTTTAGGTATTTTCTTAAAACTGCATTGTTGGTTAAGGGCTTGTAAGTAAGCATTTCACTGTATGGTCTACAGCTGTTGTATTCGGGGGCATGTGACAAATACAATTTGATTTGATTTGAAAAAGCCCCAAACGAGACCAAACCAAGGCCCAGAAAACCTCTTATCACTATGAAAAATAACCTCTAGTATAATTTAGCTGCATTACTGCTGTTGTTCCATTAGTTAATGAATTCTCTGTGTGATGTCTGGCTAAGAAATACACTATACCTCCTGGGAAATGAGAACCTTGTTTAAACCAATAGTCACACCTTGCAACCTTGACTTACCCTATTGCGGCCCACTTTTTGGAGGCAGGCCACTCGATTTCGTCTCTGCGTTATATTGGCATCGGACATGTCACCCTCCCTAGGAGAGGGGGTGACCTTGATAATATATTGTTAAAACGAGAGGCTGCCTGGATCTTTAACTTAAAGACCCTTGCTCCCTTCGGTCTCAACGAAGACTTTGATCGGAAGCCATTCTTGTGCTTATTGTGACTTTGCCATTGTAATTGTTTAATAGCTTGTGTAGTCTAAAATGAATCTATGATCGTATGCTATCCATTTGTTTTTTGTATGCTGTTCTTTGTATGCCATTTTAATATTTGAGAATTAACCAATGATATTTGGCCACTTTTGGCCATGATTACAGACACCTGTGTGTCTTTTGACACTATATAAACGAGTCATCCCGCAGTGTTTGTGATTATACCCTGATAAAGACAGCTTTACTGTCGAAACGTTGGATATTAAATTATTGCATCTGAGCTCCTAGAGTGTGCGGCTCTCCTTTATTTTCAAGTTTTCTACTCCGCTAGCCAGCACCTCGCCTAAATAGGTGTGCGTTTCTTTTTCTTCTAAAGTAATAGTCACACCTTGCAACCTGCCTGCGACACTGTGTCGTTATTGTTCTGTTTGCTAAAATATTAGGTTTGTCACAAGGACTGAAGAATGATCATTTTCAGAGGGACACAATTGGTAGAATCATCACAGACACGTTTGCTGATTGGTAGAATCATCACAGACACGTTTGCTGATTGGTAGAATCATCACAGACACGTTTGCTGATTGGTAGAATCATCACAGACACGTTTGCTGATTGGTAGAATCAACACACACAAGTTTGATGATTGGTAGAATAATCGAAGACACGTTTGCTGATTGGTAGAATCATCACAGACAAGTCTGCTGATTGGTAGAATCATCACAGACACGTTTGCTGATTGGTAGAATCATCACAGACACGTTTGCTGATTGGTAGAATCAACACAGACACGTTTGCTGATTGGTAGAATCATCACACACAAGTTTGCTGATTGGTAGAATCATCGAAGACACGTTTGCTGATTGGTAGAATCATCACAGACAAGTTTTCTGATTGGTAGATCAATCACAGACAAGTTTTCTGATTGGTAGAATCATCACACACAAGTTTGCTTTGTTTTCATTTTCCCACCCTCCATTGATTTAGGTAACATATTTAT
Source organism: Salvelinus alpinus (assembly GCF_045679555.1). Lineage (NCBI taxonomy): Eukaryota > Metazoa > Chordata > Actinopteri > Salmoniformes > Salmonidae > Salvelinus > Salvelinus alpinus. Next base: position 65,838,188 of record NC_092096.1, on the reverse strand, counting down.
TTTGTGCAAACTAATTTAACTCAAATGAACGACGATGGAATATTAACAGTCTGTTGTGCTCGCAGGTCATTTAGCAACGCTTGTAGCAGCAGCTGACAGTCAGCACTTTACAGCAGTCAGCACCATCATGTCCTAACACCAGCTTCTCTACTCACAGCCAGTGACCCCTTCTCTAGTCCCATATCGCATCTTAATTGAGTGGAAAAAAATCATCTGTAGTCGAAAAAGTGGCTAAAAAAGAAGCTAAGCTGTGGGATCTGTGAAATCAGGGGGTTTTGTCTGATGAAATCCTCCCATCTTGGTCCACCATCCACCCCTGCCAAAACAGAAAGAGCAGAGCAAGGGGGAACAGGACCAGTAATTAGACCCTGAGTCGAATGGAACCTGGGGCTACCCCATGGCAACTTAACCAGGAGCTACATTAAAACATTAAAAACACCTACATTAAAACACCAATGCAATTACCTACCCAGCGCAGTTTCCTAGCTTTTTAATAAATTCAATGTAGCTCTTTTTAATAATGAAGAGGTATTCTCCAGTGACATATATCTGACTCGTTAGGCTTCTGTAGTCAGGTAAAGGTCAACTTCAGTGAAACTTGGTCTGCCAATGAAATGAAGTGTAAAGTTCGTATCAAAACCTTTGCAGGAGTTACCGATGTAGGCCTACTTTCGTCAGTACTTGACAATGAAGTCAGAATCTAGACAGTTTGTCAATGGGATTTCTGGTTACATTTGATTGATCGATTATTTACCTATCAATTATGTGACTTTGAATTTATACATTTTTGTTGAGCTTCTTTCACAAGCTACGTATCCACATTGTGCAAGACACAAAGACAAAAACACATTACTTGAATGTGATTATGTTCACAAGACACATCGGATACAGAATTAAACCGATCCAGCCAGGGCTGCTTCTTGCCATACGCCTCGGGAGCCATGAGTCATGGTTCACCACGAGCATTGCATTACTTCATTATGTTATCATTAGCTAACTCACTCAAACCAATATCCGGACCCTACCAAATTGACAGTGAAGATGTCAGTAATTTCAACGCTCATGTGGCTTGATGTGAAATTAACCTTAATGTAAGTATATCAAAACATTGTTTCAGGACTTAATGCCACTGTATTATATTAAGGGAAATGTAATTGTGATATTGGCGTAGCAATCAGTCCAAACTGCCAAGTTTATCAGCTCCTGATTCAAGCCAAGGATGCCTCTTGCATCGTAGAATTATACAAGTGTGTTTGAGTGTCACTCCAAAATGATAAAATAATACAAAATATATATATTTTTTTTATATAACTTTTTAACTATTTTTTCTCCCAAATTCTGTGATATCCAGTCATGTCCCATCGCTGCAACTCCCGTACAGACTCGGGAGAGGCGAAGGTCGAGAGCCATGCGTCTTCCAAAACACGACCCTGTCAAGCCGCTCTGCTTCTTGACACAATGCCCGCCTAACCCGGAAGCCAGTCGCACCAATGTGTCGGAAGAAACACTGTACACCTGGGGACTCTGTCAGCCACAAGGAGAAGGTAGTGCCCAATAGGACAAGGACATCCTGGCCAGCCAAACCCCCACTAACCCAGACGACGCAGGGCCAATTGTGCACCGCCTCATGGGTCTCCCGGGATCGAACCCGGTTCTGTTGTGACGCCTCAAGCACTGTGATGCAGTGCCTTAGATAGCCACAAAATACTTTTTAAACCACATAGTGGATCACTCAAAACCATCATGGTCAAACATGGCACATCAATAATACATTACCTCACCTATACACGTTTATGTATAAACAAATAACATACAGTGTATAAAAGGACAATTAGGCACTTATTATAAACGTAGACGATTATGTCAGAAGACGTCAGAAGATTGCATTTCATTCACCATTACATCAAGACGGGATCTTAGGGTTAATTTGAAGAGATTACCTCCAAGCTAGTCCTGAGAAACAGAGAGACAGGAGTATATGTCAGGTCAGATCAAGATCCCTCTTTAATCTATGCCCTGTGTGTCTGCTCACCCTCAGGTTAAGTGTTTCAGAGGTTAAGCCCTTGACACATTTTTAGAAGTCCAGCCAGTGCTATACAGTAATTATGCCCAGGATATGGGATGTAATGTGAAGTCTGAATTAACCAACATCTCAGAGCTATACAGTAATTATGCCCAGGATATGGGATGTAATGTGAAGTCTGAATTACCCAACATCTCAGAGCTATACAGTAATTATGCCCAGGATATGGGATGTAATGTGAAGTCTAAATTACCCAACATCTCAGAGCTATACAGTAATTATGCCCAGGATATAGGATGTAGTGTGAAGTCTGAATTACCCAACATCTCAGAGCTATACAGTAATTATGCCCAGGATATGGGATGTAATGTGAAGTCTAAATTACCCAACATCTCAGAGCTATACAGTAATTATGCCCAGGATATGGGATGTAATGTGAAGTCTAAAATACCCAACATCTCAGAGCTATACAGTAATTATGCCCAGGATATGGGATGTAATGTGAAGTCTGAATTACCCAACATCTCAGAGCTATACAGTAATTATGCCCAGGATATGGGATGTAATGTGAAGTCTAAATTACCCAACATCTCAGAGCTATACAGTAATTATGCCCAGGATATGGGATGTAATGTGAAGTCTAAATTACCCAACATCTCAGAGCTATACAGTAATTATGCCCAGGATATGGGATGTAATGTGAAGTCTAAATTACCCAACATCTCAGAGCTATACAGTAATTATGCCCAGGATATGGGATGTAATGTGAAGTCTAAATTACCCAACATCTCACCCACAACACACAATTCTGCTACAGCCCGAGTGCTTTCGAACTTCGAATTTCTCCAAAAGATTGGCATTGTTTTGTGGAGCAAGAGCTAAGCTAACACACAACAGGTCCTTCCAGATCATTCATCAGCGCTGGGACGGAAGAACGAATTGTGTCACTGAGCGATTGTTGTGCTTCAGCTGGGCTGACCGTTCGACTGCAGTCAGGCCAGGCTAATGAAGAAGGAGTAGAAATCCAAACTAAATTCGCTCAGCACTTTACTCACACACTTACTCCCAAATGCAAATAGAGATGCTTGTTCTCCAGGTCGCCCAATGATTTATTAATTTCTGATACGTCATTAAGATATGCAGCGTGTGTAGTGCAAACTAAACAGAGGTGGGTTCGTTGATGGACGTCGAGCATCAGTCGCCCTGTTCGAGCGTTTTGTTGTATTTAATAACATTGAAGTGCAGTTGGCCGTGATTTATGCTGATGCTGAGAAATAAAATGCAGGTCTTGTTGGCCTGCGTTGCTCCGTAACAGGATAAACAGAAGTGGGCGGTGTTGTCTCTGGTGGCGATTACAGGAGGGATGGCCTTGTGATCTGGAGGTGACAGCTCAAGGACTGTCTGACCATGTTGTGTTCTCCAGAGCATGACATTAACCACTGCTGCTGTTACCTGTTCTGCTGCTGCTACCTCTGCTGCTTCCTCTGCTGCTTCCACTGCTGCTGCTACCTCTGCTGCTTCCCTCTGCTGCTGCTTCCCTCTGCTGCTTCCACTGCTGCTGCTACCTCTACTGCTTCCTCTGCTGCTACCTCTGCTGCTGCTACCTGCGCTGCTACTTCTGCTTCTGCTACCTCTGCTGCTTCCTCTGCTGCTTCCTCTGCTGCTTCCACTGCTGCTGCTACCTCTGCTGCTGCTACCTGTGCTGCTTCTTCTGATTCTGCTACCTCTGCTGCTTCTACCTGTGCTACTACATCTGCTGCTGCTACCTGTGCTTCTACCTCTGCTTCTACATCTGCTGCTGCTTCCACTGCTGCTACCTGTGCTGCTACTTCCTCTACAACTGATACCTCTACTGCTGCTACCTGTGATTCTACCTCTACCGCTGCTACCTGTGCTGCTGCTACATGTGCTGTTACTTCTGCTGCTCTTACCTCTGCTGCTACCTCTGCTGCTGCTACCTGTGCTGATACCTCTGCTGTTGCTACCTGTGCTGCTACCTCTGCTGCTGCTACCTGTGCTGCTACCTCTGCTGCTGCTACCTGTGCTGATACCTCTGCTGTTGCTACCTGTGCTGATACCTCTGCTGTTGCTATCTCTGCTGCTACCTCTGCTACTGCTACCTGTGCTGCTACCTCTGCTGCTACTACCTGTGCTGATACCACTGCTGTTGCTATCTCTGCTGCTACCTCTGCTGCTGCTACCTGTGCTGCTACCTCTGCTGCTACTACCTGTGCTAATACCTCTGCTGTTGCTACCTGTGCTGATACATCTGCTGTTGCTACCCCTGCTGCTACCTTTACTGCTGCTACCTCTACTGCTGCTACATCTACTGCTGCTATCTCTGCTGCTGCTACCTGTGCTTCTACCTCTGCTACTACCTCTAGTGCTGCTACTACCTGTGCTGCTACTTTTGCTGCTGCTACCTGTGCTGCTACCTCTACTGCTACGACCTGTGATTCTACCTCTGCTGCTACCTCTGCTGCTGCTACCTGTGCTGATACCTCTGCTGTTGCTACCTGTGCTGATACCTCTGCTGTTGCTATCTCTGCTGCTACCTCTGCTACTGCTACCTGTGCTGCTACCTCTGCTGCTACTACCTGTGCTGATACCACTGCTGTTGCTATCTCTGCTGCTACCTCTGCTGCTGCTACCTGTGCTGCTACCTCTGCTGCTACTACCTGTGCTAATACCTCTGCTGTTGCTACCTGTGCTGATACCTCTGCTGTTGCTACCCCTGCTGCTATCTTTACTGCTGCTACCTCTACTGCTGCTACATCTACTGCTGCTATCTCTGCTGCTGCTACCTGTGCTTCTACCTCTGCTACTACCTCTAGTGCTGCTACTACCTGTGCTGCTACTTTTGCTGCTGCTACCTGTGCTGCTACCTCTACTGCTACGACCTGTGCTTCTACCTCTGCTGCTACCTCTGCTGCTGTTACCTGTGCTGATACCTCTGCTGTTGCTACCTGTGCTGCTACCTCTGCTGCTGCTACCTGTGCTGCTACCTCTGCTGCTTCTACCTGTGCTGATACCTCTGCTGTTGCTACCTGTGCTGATACATCTGCTGTTGCTATCTCTGCTGCTACCTCTGCTGCTGCTACCTGTGCTGCTACCTCTGCTGCTGCTACCCTGTGCTGCTACCTCTGCTGCTGCTACCTGTGCTGATACCTCTGCTGTTGCTATCTCTGCTGCTATCTCTGTTGCTGCTACCTGTGCTGCTACCTCTGCTGCTTCTACCTGTGCTGAAACCTCTGCTGTTGCTACCTCTGCTGCTACCTTTACTGCTGCTACCTCTACTGCTACTACATCTACTGCTGCTACCTCTGCTGCTACTACCTGTGCTGATACCTCTGCTAATCCTACCTGTGCTGATACCTCTGCTAATGCTACCTGTGCTGATACCTCTGCGGTTGCTACCTCTGCTGCTACCTTTACTGCTACTACCTCTGCTGCTGCTACCTCTGCTGCTACCTTTACTGCTACTACCTCTGCTGCTTCTACCTGTGCTACCCTGCTACCTCTGCTGCTGCTACCTCTGCTGCTGCTACCTCTGCTGCTACTACCTCTGCTGCTACTACCTCTGCTGCTACTACCTCTGCTGCTACTAACTCTGCTGCTGCTACCAGTGCTTCTACTTGTGCTACCCTGCTACCTGTGCTGCTGCTACCCCTGCTGCTGCTACTTCTGCTGCTGCTACCTCTGCTGCTGATACCTCTGCTGCTACTACCTCTGCTGCTACTACCTCTGCTGCTGCTACCTCTGCTGCTGCTACCTCTGCTGCTGCTACCTCTACTGCTGCTACCTCTACTGCTGCTACCTCTGCTGCTGCTACCTCTGCTGCTGCTACCTGTGCTGATACCTCTACTGTTACTACCTCTGCTGCTGCTACCTCTGCTGCTACCTCTACTGCTGCTACCTCTGCTGCTGCTACCTCTACTGCTGCTACCTCTGCTGCTACTACCTCTGCTGCTACTACCTCTGCTGCTACTACCTCTGCTGCTACTAACTCTGCTGCTGCTACCAGTGCTTCTACTTGTGCTACCCTGCTACCTGTGCTGCTGCTACCTCTGCTGCTGCTACCTCTGCTGCTACTACCTCTGCTGCTACTGACTCTGCTGCTGCTACCAGTGCTTCTACTTGTGCTACCCTGCTACCTCTGTTGCTGCTACCTCTGCTGCTGCTACTTCTGCTGCTGCTACCTCTACTGCTACTACCTCTGCTGCTGCTACCTCTGCTGCTACTACCTCTGCTGCTACTACCTCTGCTGCTGCTACCAGTGCTTCTACTTGTGCTACCCTGCTACCTCTGCTGCTGCTACCTCTGCTGCTACTACCTCTGCTGCTACTACCTCTGCTGCTACTACCTCTGCTGCTACTACCTCTGCTGCTGCTACCTCTGCTTCTACCTGTGCTACCCTGCTACCTCTGCTGCTGCTACCTCTGCTGCTACTACCTCTGCTGCTACTACCTCTGCTGCTACTACCCCTGCTGCTGCTACTTCTGCTGCTACTACCTCTGCTGCTGCTACCTCTGCTTCTACCTGTGCTACCCTGCTACCTCTGCTGCTGCTACCTCTACTGCTGTTGCAGTAAACTTGAAATGGTGGCTCTGCAATGTGAGTTTAATATTCACGAGACGTGATAAGGATCGGGTTTAGAAGGGTAAAGGGCCATGGAACTGTGTGTGTGTGTGTGTGTGTGTGTGTGTGTGTGTGTGTGTGTGTGTGTGTGTGTGTGTGTGTGTGTGTGTGTGTGTGTGTGTGTGTGTGTGTGTGTGTGTGTGTGTGTGTGTGTGTGTGTGTGTGTGTGTGTGTGTGTGTGTGTGTGTGTGTGTGTGTGTGTGTGTGTGTGTGTGTCTGCCTGTCTGTGCATTTCTAAGAATGTATCAACTAACGCCATGTAGCAGTCTTCAAAGAGGATTTGAGACAAAGTCCAAGTTTGCCATTGTGAGGAATGACTTGATAAACTCCCCCAACATCACCCCTGTAGGTTCCCTAACCACTCAATGACAATAACAATCGACCTGAGGTTTGATTCTGGGGGCCGATTACAGGTTCGGGTCTATAGATCTGGTGGCAAATAGCTTTTAAATGTTTTGCACAATGGCCCAAAATAAAGAGGATTGTTGTCCGTAATCCACTGTAGGCCATTTAATTAAGAGCGTGTGCTACGTGACTCACAATGGACTTCAGGTGTCAATGTCAGAATGACAAAGACAGAGAGAGAGAGAGGAAGAGAGGAGTAGGGGAAAGAGAAAGAGTGAGAGGATAGAAATGGGGACCTATGTTGAGTCCTTTGATGAATTGTAGGATGCTTGAGCTGAATCATCAGGTGTTAAAATCAGAGTGGTGGAGCACAGAAACCTCAGCTCCTACTGCACCAAGAATGAAGTAAAAGGATATTTCTATGCAATAGCCCCATACTTGGAGCCAAACCATTCATAATTAAGTCACTAAGCTTAACGATGCAATGGCAGCTGTGACAGGTACCGTACATTACTGTTTGATTCTGTTTCACCTAAAACCACGTGGACGTCTGTCACTACAACCCCACATACACACTGAAGTCATTACAAATGTGGTGATATACTTAGATCCAAACAAGTTTTCAAAACCACAAACCCACGTAGGAACAGGGAAGCAGCATCGGCAGAATTACAATCCTTTATACTTGAGGAGAGGGAGGAGAGGTGGTAGGGGTTAAACTCTCCATTTGATCAGTGAACAACATTTACATTTCGAGCAGATACTTCCGAATTAGCCTGGAGGGGATATATCCTCTATTCTGATCCAGCCTCACCCTCTAGGCTTTTGCTACATACGACAACCAATCACCTTCGAGCTCTCCGCACGGAACATCTGCCGCACGGATACGGCACGGCAACGGTAGAAACCACAGGAAGCCAGTAAAACAGGACCTCATCGGAATAATATTAATTAAACCCCAGAACTAATTGTGTGTTACTTTTGCTGTCAACCAATTATGTTTTACATTCTTCAGGGAACACCGATCCTCTGCTCACTGTGAAATTCCAGCTGTCATCGAATTTAAATAAGCATGTATTTAATTAACACACTGGAGCGTGAACTAGTATTTATTTTATATAGAGAGACAGCAGTGCATCAGACTATTCTGGAGTTGTCTCATGAGTTGATGACAAAATGGTCCAGATTTCTTAATGATGCTATATCCAAAATGATGCTACTAGCATCCCTGCTTTGACAGTGGGCTGAGGTAAGTAATATCAACCGCTGATAGTCAAGGCTAGTCCTCATAGATTCACTTTAAAGGTTCAATGCAGCTTTTTTTTATCAAATCAACTTTAATTTATCACATGCGCCGAACACAACAGTTGAAGACCTTACAGTGAAATACTTACTTACAAGCCTTCAACCAAAAATACAGTTTAAGGAAAATACCTTAACTTCTTTTTTTTAAATAACAGATATTTCAAGAGCAGCAGTAAAATAACAATAGCGAGGCTATATATAGGGGGTACCGGTACAGAGTCAATGTGCAGGGGCACCGGGTTAGTCAAAATAATTGAGGTAATATGGACATGCAGGTAGAGTTATTAAAGTGACTATGCATAGATTATAACAGAGTGCAGCAGCAGTGTAGAAGGGGGGGTGGGGGCAATGCAAATAGTCTGGGTATCCATTTGATTAGATGTTCAGGAGTCTTATGGCTTGGGGGTAGAATCTGTTTAGAATCCTATTGGACCTAGAACTGGCGCCTCAGTACCACTTGCCGTGCGGTAGCAGAGAGAACAGTCTATGACTAGGGTGGCTGGAGTCTTTGACAATTTTTAGGGCCTTCAACTGACACTGACTGGTATAGAGGTGCTGGATGGCAGAAAGCTTGGCCCGGTGTTGTACTGGGCCGTACACACTACCCTCTGTAGTGCCTTGTGGTCGTGCAGTTACCATACCAGGCAGTGATGCAACCTGTCAGGAAGCTCTCGATTGTGCAGCTGTAAAGCCTTTTGAGGATCTGGGGACCCATGACAAATCTTTTCAGTGTCCTGAGGGCGAATAGGTTTTGTCATGCCCTCTTCTCGACTGTCTTGGTGTGCTTGGACCATGTTAGTTTGTTGGTGATGTGGACGCCAAGGAACTTGCAGATCTCAACCTGCTCCACGACAGCCATGTTGATGAGAATAGGCGTGTGCTCGGTCCTCCTTTTCCTGTAGTCCATAATCATCTCCTTTGTCTTAATCACGTTGTGGGAGAGGTTGTTGTCCTTGCACCACCCGGCCAGGTCTCTGAACTCTTCCCGATAGGCTGTCTCATCATTGTCGGTGATCGGGCCTACCACTGCTGTGTCATCAGCAAACTTAATGATGGTGTTGTAGTTGTGCCTGGCAGTGCAGTCAAGAGTGAACAGGGAGTACAGGAGGGGACTAAGCACGCACTCCTGAGGGCCCTCCGTGTTGAGGATCAGCATAGCGGATGTGTTGTTACCTACCCTTATCACCCGGGGCGGCACGTCAGGAAGTCTAGCATCCAGTTGCAGAGGGAGGTGTTTAGTCCCAGGGTCCTTTGCTTAATGAGCTTTGAGGGCACAAGGGTGTTGAACGCTGAGCTGTAGTCAATGAATAACATTCCCACGTAGGTGTTCCTTTTGTGCAGGTGGGAAAGGGCAGTGTGGAGTGCAATAGATATAGCATCATCTGTGGATCTGTTGGAACGGTATGCGAATTGGAGTTGATCTACGGTTCCTGGGATAAGGGTGTTGATGTGAGCCATAACCAGCCTTTCAAAACACTTCATGGCTACGGATGTGAGTGCTACGGGTCAGTAGATATTTAGGCAGGTTACCTTACTGTTCTTGGTCACAGGGGCTATGGTGGTCTGCTTGAAACATGTTGGTATTGCAGACAGGGAGAGGTTGAAAATGTCAGTGAAGACAGTTGCCAGTTGGTCAGCGAATGCTCAGAGTACATGTCCTGGTAATTCCTCTGGCCCAGCAGCCTTGTGAATGTTGACCTGTTTAAAGGTCTACCCACATCGGCTGCGGAGAGCATGATCATACAGTCTTCCGGAACAGCTGGTGCTCTCATGCACGTTTCAGTGGTACTTGCCTCAATGCGAGTATAGAAGTTATTTACCTCATCTGGTAGGCTCGTGTCACTGGGCAGCTCTCGGCTGTGCTTCCCTTTGTAGTCTATAATAGTTTGCAAGCCCTGAGACATCCGACATCTGAAATGATCATAATTTTCAAAATTTCACAGTATTATTCCCACCTAATAGTGTGAAAATATATAAAACACAGAAAAATCTAATTTTTGACTGTACTAGGCCTTTAAGTTATACATCCAAGTTGCCCACATCTTAGATGATACAACCACCCGGTATGAAACATTGATGTGGGTTTACGTTTCGCCTTCATTGTTGTCTGTTTATCTTCTGTATTTGTCTCATGTTGTTCTTGTTCTGCTGGTTTTGACAGACATCATCCATCTTCCAGATTTACCTCCGACCCTAATATCAACGAAGCAGTTCAATGCCATAACTCCACTGGGGACAAATACCTTTTGGGAAGGAGGGCGGGTGTGGGTGTGTATTAGTGACAGAGCGAATGGATTCAAACTGCATCAGCTGTGCCGGGGGCTGGACACTTCCGCTGGGTCAGCATAAAAACTGCACATAACGCTGCCAATTGATTTATACATGATATCAGGTGGAGAGACCCATCTCCCTACAGCCTTGATGCTTCTTCCCTGCCTGTCTGCTTTATTCCCTGGCTCTCTCTCTCTCTTCTTGTGCACTGTCACACATAATGAACCCTGGGCTGGAGACAGTGAAAAGAGAGCGACAGCCACAAACAGCAGCAGCAGCAGCAGCAGTAGAAACAGAAACAGTAGAACCCCAGAAACACACCACACTCCTCAATGAAAAATGTTGCATATTTTAGCATAGTTCTCCATCCACCATGTCCCAAAAGTCCCAATGTTTGACACAGCAAAAGAGCTGTGCCAGTATATTCCTATTCTATTACAACCTACCCACACTATCTCACAGGGGCCACACTCAGGTAATGTCACACATGTGTCCCTGCTAATGAGTCCCCACAGGTTGGTGATGGCACTGCTCAGAGTGATCAGGTGTCCAAAGCAGGACACACCAGAGCTGTGGTGGCTAACGATGCTAAAACTATTTTTATGAATGGATGCGTAACCTACCCCTGCCCTACCCGACCAAATACAACAGCTTGGCTAGCACTCTTCATCTATGTCCTTACTGGTTGCCACGGTTGTTCACCTCTATAATTCCATAATGGGTAAATGTGCATTGTGCTGTAAGGCACAAGAGGTTGGTGGCACCTCATTTGGGGAGGACGGGTGCGTGGTAATGGCTGGAGAGGAATCAGTGGAATGATATCAAATACATGGTTTGATGCCATTCCATTCCATTCGCTCCGATCCACACATTATGTTGAGCCATCCTCCAATCAGCAGCATCTACTGCTGTAAAGGTATGATTGAATTGTTCTCGTTGTTTCATCTTTGGACCCAAAACAAAGCATGAGCACCTTCAGATGGTTTATCTCTCAAAGTGTGGAGAAAATTGGAAATCAATTTAAAATCAGGAAGTGCCTACAGTCAACTCAGAGCTGGAAAGTCAGTATTGACAACAGTATGCAATCGTTGGGGGATAGATTACCTCTCTCTCTCGTTCTCACCTTCTCACTTTCTCTCTTTCTCTCACAGCATACTACTGTATGTATAGGGATAGTTCTAGCGGCCAGACTGCCTGTACAATAAAACAAAATAATACGTTTTACAATCTAATCAACAAGTCTGGTGATTCACAGGCAGCATTCGGCAGAATGATAAAACAAAATAGATTCCCCCTGGAGTTTAGGCCCCACAGGAAAGAAGGGCTGCCCTAAGCATTGCCAGTCTAAAACTGAAATACCTAACAAGGTAGTATCCTTATATACGCAGTCATGAGTGGTGATTCAATTTGCCAAGCTCACATTCTATGAAAATGAAGCACGCTCCAAACCTTATGTCCAAGCACCGTGTTTTCAGGCTTACTCACTGTTTAATAATAGTCATTTTTAATTTCACATGTAACCAGCTCAGTTGGTCTTAGCTTTGCAAGATACCTCAACCAAAGCCTGTGAGTAAGGTGTGGGGACAGATTGTTGTTAGACCCACTAGAGCGCCACTCACTAATATTCATAGTAAACACACCAAACACTGCTCAATTTTATGCACCGGAGAGGTCGAGAGGAGAACTCTGTATAAAAAACGGTGCCATTTTCAGATTAGGATGCCTGAGGGCCTGAAAGTGGTAGACTGAGGCAGTCCCCTCCTCCCTTTTCCTTCCACCAGCGTCCTTCCTCTCTCCCTTCAAGCGAGCAAGCTCAAAATGTATTTTAAGAGCCTCATTTTGATGGCAAGAGCTATCGTGTCAAACTGAGGAGCCACCACGTCACACTGAAATATAGAAAGAAATCTTTAAAACTGGAGTAATTACTCCATGCACGTGATGAGCATGTAATTTTGAGTGACACAGGCTAATTAGCCACGTCCCTTCTCGTCAGTGGCGCTCCATGAAAAGCCTGTAATGGTTGGAGAGCGACTTGTCTTGGCCTGAGATCCTGTCATAAACTGAGCCTAGGATGGGGAATTAAGAGGAGGTATGGCCTCTTAATCATTTGTGTCGCTTTGGCCGTCTTAAGTTTCAACAGCCTTATGTAGCAGAACCATCACAATGGATCACTGGTTTCTTGACCTTCAGTCTCTTTGTCTTTCGTACTTCATGGAAATTGGGCATGGAGTTTGACAGTACGCCACAAGCAGTGACAATGTCACTTTGTATGTCTGCCCAAGGACACGGAAAGTTTGTCTTTCATAATGCGAGTTCCCACTAACAAAAGAGCACAAACTCAATTGTCTCTGGATGATAAGGTTCAAAATGAAGAAGCAATAAAGCACTGACTATGCACTAAATATGCCTATGTACATGGTGACAAAAAGTCTTTAAGAGTTAGTGAGATCTACTCACGGTGACACTAATGGATTAGTCATGGAGCCTTAGAATCCTTGAGGAAAATAACAGTACTTATGAAAAGGTGTTTGCTGCAGCATCGGTTATAAAAAAAAAAGAAGAAATGTGCTGCCCAAAACTTTTTGCAAGAAACAACGCTTAATGTCCGCTATGAACTGATGCTATTGTTTTCACTCTCTATTGCTCTGTATGTACTGCAGGCTTTCTGGCACAGCTTTTGAAAGCATATATTTTGTTTGAGCCTTTGTAAAGACATCCTTTCATATTTTTGCCTGCTGCCACATCTTTTATTTCTTCTTGACAGTTTCCAAGGCTTTTATCCATGCTTTGATATTTTATTATTCGACTCCTCTATCACTTCTTTGAATGATTTTGCTTATCTGTCAGTTTGTTGCTTATACTTTCCAGCCATACAGTAATTTGTTTCATGGAGGCAGTATGAATTAAATAACGGCTATTATTTCTTTCATTTTGATAAGAAACTCAAATTAAGTTAGAATGCAATTTGTTGTAGAAACTCAATTTACTCTAACCGCAGTACTATAGCGCAGTGTACATCATTGTGCTCTCAATGAAAGTAGAAATCTCACCAATGTCTTCCTGTATTCACAAGGTTAAAGGTTAAAGGAAACATGGTCAGGCTTCTCAATGGCATCTTTTTGCTGCAATTAGACTCAACAGCTGCAGAAGTGTCTATGATGCATATCCTCCTAAGAGGAAAAGGACCAGACAGTAGCACATGATGTAGCTACATACATACATCTCTGACACTGTCAAATCTTTAAACAAATATGTAATTTCATGATCTTGCGGATTTATTAAAACAACAGGATGGGTATAGAGCTTTCACCTTTTAATCACATCAGTGATTACCTCATGTACAGTTGACGTCGGAAGTTTACATACACTTAGGTAGGAGTCAATAAAACTCATTTTTCAACAACTCCACAAATTTCTTGTTAACAAACTATAATTTTGGCAAGTCGGTTAAGACATCTACTTTGTCCATGACACAAGTAATTTTTCCAACAATTGTTTAGAGACAGATTATTTCACTTATAATTCACTGTATCACAATTCCAGTGGGTCAAAAGTGTACATACACATAGTTGACTGTGCCTTTAACCAGCTTGGATAATTACAGACAATTATGTCATGGCTTTAGAAGCTTCTGATAGGCTAATTGACATAATTTGAATCAATTGGAAGTGTACCTGTGGATGTATTTCAAGGCCTACCTTCAAATTCAGTGCCTCTTTGCTTGACATCACGGGAAAATCAAAAGAAATCCGCCAAGACCTCAGAATATTGTAAACCTCCACAAGTGTGGTTCATCCTTGGGAGCAATTTCCAAACGCCTGATGGTACCACGTTCATCTGTACAAACAATAGTACGCAAGTATAAACACCATGGGACCATGCAGCCGTCATACCGCTCAGGAAGGGGATGCATTCTGTCTCCTAAAGATGAACGTACTTTGGTGCAAAAAGTGCAAATTATTCCCAGAACAACAACAAAGGACCTTGTGTTGAGGCTGAAGGAAACAGGTACAAAAGTATCTATATCCACAGTAAAACTACTATATCGACATAACCTGAAAGGCCGCTCAGCAAGGAATACGCCACTGCTCCAAAACCGCCATAAAAAAAGCCAGACTACGGTTTGCAACTGCACATGGGGACAACGATCGTACTTTTTGGAGAAATGTCCTCTGGTCTGATGAAACCAAAATACAACTGTTTGTCCATAATGACCATCGTTATGTTTGGAGGAAAAAAGGGGAGGCTTGCAAGCCGAAAAACACCATCCCAACCGTGAAGCACGGGGGTGGCAGCATCATGTTGTGGGGGTGCTTTGCTGCAGGAGGGACTGGTGCACTTCACAAAATAGATGGCATCATGAGGTAGGAAAATTATGTGGATATATTGAAGCAACATCTCAAGACATCAGTCAGGAAGTTAAAGCTTGGTCACAAATGGGTCTTCCTATTGGACAATGATCCCAAGCATACTTCCAAAGTTGTTTAAGGACAACAACGTCAAGGTATTGGAGTGGCCATCACAAAGCCCTGACCTCAATCCTATAGAAAATGTGTGGGCAGAACTGAAAAAGCTTGTTTTATTCTTTTTTTTTTAATTTCACCTTTATTTAACCAGGTAGGCTAGTTGAGAACAAGTTCTCATTTACAACTGCGACCTGGCCAAGATAAAGCACAGCAGTGTGAACAGACAACAACACAGAGTTACACATGGAGTAAACAATAAACAAGTCAATAACACAGTAGCAAAAAAAATCGTCTATATACATTGTGTGCAAAAGGCATGAGGAGGTAGGCAATAAATAGGCCATAGGAGCGAATAATTACAATTTAGCAGATTAACACTGGAGTGATAAATCATCAGATGATCATGTGCAAGTAGAGATACTGGTGTGCAAAAGAGCAGAAAAGTAAATAAATAAAAACAGTAAGGGGATGAGGTAGGTAAATTGGGTGGGCTGTTTACAGATGGACTATGTACAGCTGCAGCGATCGGTTAGCTCCTCGTGCGATCAAGGAGGCCTACAAACCTGACTCAGTTACACCAGCTGTGTCAGGAGGAATGGGCCAAAATTCACCCAACATTGTGGGATGCTTGTGGAAGGCTACCCGTAACGTTTTACGCTCGTTAAACAATTTAAAGGCAATGCTACCAAATACTAATTGAGTGTATGTAAACATCTGACCCACTGGGAATGTGATGAAGAAATAAAAGCTGAAATAATTCATTCTCTCTACTATTATTCTGACATTTCACATTCTTAAAATAAAGTGGTGATCCTAACTGACCTAGGACAGGGAATTTTTACTAGGATTAAATATCAGGAATTGTGAAATACTGAGTTTAAATTATATTTGGCTAAGGTATATGTAAACTGTCCATGATGTAAGAATGTGTGGAAGAATATGGTCTCTTTTTCACATGAGAACCCCCCCCCCTCACCCCACACACACTTTGTGGAGAGATACACCATGTGTCAGATTCAGAAATCTACCGGCAGTTCCTACAGCATTCCTCACTCCCTCTGTCACACACACACACACACACGCACACATGCATGCGCACATACACACAGACAGACAGTACCCTGGAACTCTAGCAGCAGCCCCATGTTCACACAATGGAGTCACTGAACTATCATCCATTGAACAGCAGCGCAATTAATTACAGCCGCCGCAATGCAACATTTAAATTAAATACATTTCCCATAGAATGATCAAGTGGGATATGAAGTGCAGAGAAGAGTGCTCATCTTCAGTAAGGGGAAGAAGTTGATGTTTTAAGTAATTACCCCAAACATGGACTGTATCACATTCACACACAGTGAAATTGAGCGATTGTGTGACTCGCAGCTTTGCTACCAATCAACACTTTGTTCATTTTACCTAGGTAACCCATAATGAGGTATCAAACAATAAAACATGTGTCTTTAATTCCCTTCCATAGAGATGAATTCATAATAACCATCTCTACCCAGTGGGATGAGTACAAATTGAACTGCACTTCTTTAAGGTATATCTTTCTCTTCTTCTTCTCAAAGGTCTCAGCACTCAGGATTGACGCACATACCCATTTATAATGCATAGCTCTGTTCAAATACAAATCATTTGTTACATATATCCCTGGGAATATGTGTTTGTATTAATCTTTTTCTCACTCATCACCTGTTGTTTTCAGAGAAATTACAAGGTGTTTCTAGGTATTTTCTGGTCTTTGTTCAACCAGTCTCTTTCACTGTCAATATACACATGCGACATGGAGAGATCAGACAGGTGAACTATAGGTTAGGTAACCAAAGTCAAAATAACTCAAACTTAGAAACTGTGTACTATTCTCACTTGAGAATTGGGCAGGTTACAATGGGAACACTTTATTCTTAGAACATGCCTACTGAAGACTGACTAATTAAACCCGAAGGACAATGTTCTCTAAAACCGCATGGATCTGGATTCAAATGCTCACAGTGAAGTGTGTTCTAGGACTACCAGCAAACACTCCTTCAAATGTGACATATATCCAGAAATAAACATTGTAAGTGCACAAAGTCAATCATCACTAGCGTCCTGTAGGTCAAACTACGCTTATTTTACAAACTACACTTATTTACAAACTAGTCTTATTTTACCCGTATTTACAAAGTACACTTATTTTACAACTGCACTTATTTTACCAACTAATCTTATTTGATAAACTACACATATTTTACTAACTACACTTATTTTACTAACTACACTTATTTTACTAACTACACTTATTTTACAAACTACACTTCGTTTTCAAACTACACTTCGTTTTCAAACTACACTTACTTTTTCCCCTGTTAGATTCAATTAAAACGTAGAGGCACATATTAAAAAATGTAATTACCAAACAGCAACATGCTAGCGTGAGTGTTCTTACCATCGTTTTACTTGTCATGTTTTTGTCTTGCAGCCGCAGGAAACCAGGAAGCGGGTGTTTCTTCCAGCCTGCGGTGTTCTTGGCGGCTGGTGTCCCGTGGGGGCCCTGCATGTGTTTGTAGCGATTTGAGACGGTCACACAGGGAGGCTCCCCAGGGACCAACCGGAGCTGGCAGCCGGGGAACATTCACACAGAACCTGGCTTCTACTGTGGAAGAACGAGACAGGCTACAGTGCTGTTACTGTGCAACAGGGAAGTCCCCTGGAAACACAGTCCCTATTGTACATCCTTGATTCCTCGCATCGTCTTTCCTTACCTTCATCTCAAAACGCCTTGGAGAAAACGGATCAAGAAGTGGGACATTACATATTCTTATGATGTGATTCCCTTTGTCTGTAGGGTCTGTGTTTTGAGTATGCTTCAAAACACTTCAATGGACTCATATGGATTGGGTGGATTCATTTATTGAACTATAGCGAGATGGAAACAACCAACTAAATTCAAAACTGCACAAAAGTTAATGCAAATGTGAATGTCATAGGGTAAACAATTTTTTCTGCCAAAACGGAGTCAATGAATCAGCCCTAAGCAATAAGCAGTCCCATAACCAGGGACGGACTGGCCATCTGGCATTCCGTGAAAATGCCAGATGGGCTGGTCCATTTTTAGCCTAGTGGGTCTGTCCATCTTGTTAGTTGTTTTGTGCAAAATTATAATTATCTGGCTAATAATGGGGGCCTCAAGGGAAGAAATGGGCCGGTGTAAGGGCTTCATGGAAGAAAAAAAATGGTCTGATGTGTTAAAAATGCGAGGGCCGATTTCAAGTCCCAGTCCGCCCCTTCCCACAACTCTAAAGTGTAATCCTTGGTATTAGATGGCAGAGATTGAATCCTAAAAGTGTGAAAATAAGAAAATTGGGGTCACAGTCTTCTGATGCTTACCAGTTACAGCACCGGCTATTTATGTAATACAATCAATTACGATTTATTATAAACCACTACATCACACTTTGAAAAGGAGACATATTTGTGATAACTGTACTGGTACGGTACCAGAGAGATCTCTACTGATTTAACCCTAATCCCTTTTAAATTCCTTGGGTTTTTGCAGTTTTGGGAATCATAAATGTAAAATGTGAAGAAAATGAAGGTCTTCATAAAATGGAAATCTTGCCACACATGTAATGTCAGAAGAAACCATTGGGAATATTGTTGTCCCTTTCTCTTATAAAGCTCAGTCATTTGTGAGCAGGAAGATACAAGTTTTGATGTAGTTTTTCAACTGATTTGCCAAGAAGCTCAACCCGACAGCTTTCTGAGCTAATATTCATTTTACATCACAGATCTGTTGTTCTTTTCAACTTCAAGGGACAACATTAATTGATGTGAAAGTATACATACATTTTTGTTATCCACCTGTAACCTTTGGTGTATATCACCTAAGTTACTTATCATAGCTAAGGCTTGGAGTGGTTTCCTTGAAGCAGCCACTAACATACTGTACCAACTCCATTTCCTCAGTGTCATGCCACCTCCATTACTATACACGTCTTCACTCTTACAGACAGTTGCACTACTGCATCTTGTGGTGAAGAGCGTTGGTTGGCAGCCAGAAAGCCCCAAGTAGTTCATGAACAGTGATGAGCTGCTGATTCTCCGAGCAGAGCAGACAACGAGTCAGCCCCTGAGGCTATACTCTATGCAAACAAACCACTGACAAGGCCATTCCACCTGGTGCCACAGGGGATTCCACCCCCCCAGCTACAACAGCAGGAACCCTCGTAGTGTTGCTCTTACCTGCGACTTCAAAAATACGTTCAGACAGATACGCCTGAGTCTTCCCCTTACAAAATGACTTCCCTACAGGCCTGTCACTGTAGGCTACAACATGGTGGAAAAAACAGAGGATTGTGGAGGGAAATAGGACATTGAGAGACATCTGATTTGTTTGTTTTGCACCAGCCTTCAAGAATTGGAGAGAGAGAGAGGAGAGATAATTCTAAATGATGTGTGTCGCCGCCTGACGCTGCCTGCGCTAGTCTGTCTGTCATTGATAAAGTTTGGACTTGAGACATTCGAAATGTAATGCGCGCATGTTGCCTCCTATCGGGGATAACTGTCTGATCTGGATTTGCTGGTTGGAATCATATGAAAACAAATC
The DNA here is from genome assembly GCF_045679555.1 of Salvelinus alpinus. Lineage (NCBI taxonomy): Eukaryota > Metazoa > Chordata > Actinopteri > Salmoniformes > Salmonidae > Salvelinus > Salvelinus alpinus. Next base: position 65,818,546 of record NC_092096.1, on the reverse strand, counting down.
GGATTGCCTGGGGAAATGTAAATGGTCCATTCTCTCTGGCACCTTATTTTGTCGATGTTAGAATACAGAGGACGTCCTAATCCGTCTCTAGGAAATGGTTTCAACACCAGCGTGTTGGATTTACATATTCACCAAATATGACAATGCCGTGCTAGATGAAACATTCACAATGATAGCTTGTGAGAGAAGGTAGAGTAAGGTTCAGTGATTATGATAACAAATATGATTTGTGGAATATGTACAAACTTGATGGAGACATGGAGACTGGGGGTAAAATTATTATTCCATTTCCTTTCAAAGTATTTGTCTGCGATTGTCACCAATGTGACACAGACAAAGAGAATCGAATAATATTGATATGGATCTCAGATTTGATTCAAGGCGTTATATGAATGCTTTGAATGAACATCAGATGACGTTGAATGGACTCCCTTTCTTCTTGTTTTGTCTGAACGGACATGGGGCCCTCGTGTTGTACGCGTCAACAGTGACTCAGAGAGGACTATGGGATTGATACAGCTGAATAGCGTGGGTGTGAGGAGGACTCAGAAACTCTGGCCTTTCAGTAAATTGGAGTGAATTACTCTAATAAACGCCTTTCATCCCTCAATGTCGCTGGTTTTTAGATTGCCCAATGCACTTTGGCCCATACTCACGGGCTTGTGTTTGATCTGAAGATGAAATCCAAGCCAAAAAGGTGTTGAATAGGCAATCATCTAATACAAGCACATAAATCTAGCAGTGACAATGAAATGCTGGTTGCATGGACAGCTATTCGATGCAGTTTGGACTTGCACCTAAGGAGTTCTTATGTTAAATATGTTGTATTCCTAATGCCAGAATAATGCTCTGATATATTTTAGACTCAAATGCCCATCCAATATATTGCAATAATAAAAATGCCACAGTATTCAAGTAAAACATGACGGCTACATTTTATCTTCATTTCAGGGCCTACTAAGATATGTACAATGTGAACCTGCATCCAAGTTTGAAATGGAGGGAAAAGGGAAATACATCGTCAAATCATATTCTTCCGCTTCTGAGGTTCAATGATAAAGGGAAAGATAAATCCTACAGGAATAAACGTAGAATAAGTAAAAACAGACACTGGTGTTAATTTTCTCTCTGGAGTCTCAAGTCTCGGCTTTCAAGTCATATCCAATACCACTCCACTTTGAAATCGCTCACTCAAGTCATATCCAATACCGAGCAAATTCACATAATGCTTTGAATGAAACCTGAGTTCCATGTCAATATTATTCCATTCCCTCTGTCTACATCACACTGTGACAATCACAGTCAAATAAAAATAATTTTACGTTTAATTTTATGTCTCCATCAAGTTTGTATACATTCCACAAATCATTGAGCCTTCCTCCACATTCTCTCACAAGCTATCATTGTGAGTGTGTCATCGAGCACGGCGTGTGTCCTATTTGATGAATATGTCAATACAACACAGGTGGGTGCATAGATAATGTCACTGTTGTTTTTCCAAGGGATAATGTAATGGCCATCTTTCACCCATTCTGATCGGTTTCACAGCTAACCCTTTACAGATGTCACTTACATGTGAAGCCAGAGGAGGAGACACTATACGCTAATAGACCTATGGTTTAATCGTCTAAAGCCTAGGTCAAAGATAATTGTCGTGATTCTCCGCCAAGATGTGGAATACATATACATTCTGAACCAGGAAGTGAGATAGGAGGGACAGTATATGCAAGGGATCATGTACAAACAAAGGCAATAAGACCACAATCTTATTGAGGATGAGGAAACCATTTACTGATGTCATATATTAAAGGAGTGTGATTGGTTTCCAAGGTAACATCACCAGTTCCACTTAACAATGTATTCCAGGTTTACTTTAAAATGAGTCATATTTACCAGTTCAGGATTCACATAGGTGCTTCTGGCCAGGTGGTTACAGTCATCCTGTTCCAGCCAGGTGGTTACAGTCATCCTGTTCTGGCCAGGTGG